>NC_071109.1:34260000-34372500 GCF_024256425.1 Clarias gariepinus
ATGAAACATTAATAACACGCAGTCAGTCTGTCTTACTGTTAATCCTGAGGAACGCTCTAACCCTTTATGATGCACCCAGACGCCCTGCATTAACCCTTTATGATGCACCCAGACGCCCTGCATTAACCCTTTATGATGCACCCAGACGCCCTGCATTAACCCTTTATAACGCACATAGAGCCCTATATAAACACATGTATATATAAATCATAACTATAAGATATGTTAAATAGGATACTATGTTAACCCTTTAGAACAATCCTGGAGCTTTCATAAAAAGCTGGTGTCAAAATTCTAAAAGCACCTTTTTTCTGAACAATGTTCTTTTTTTTTGCTGTATAAAGTCTACATCGTGCTTATAAACACATTTAATTCTGTTCTCATGCTTCAGTTTGAGGGAGTACGATAACAAGGAAACAGCCGTGTCGTACTTCAGTCTGATCATATAGAGGAACTGAAAGGGTACAATGGCGTGTGTGTGTGTGTGTGTGTGTGTGTCTGTGTGTGTGTGTGTAATTTTGCTTCTTTGAAAAGAGTGTTTGACAGGAAGGAGGTGAAGGAGACGGTGTCACATCTTCATCCAAAAAAAACTGCATTACCTCATCCATGAACGACACACACACACAGACACACATACACACACACAAACACACAAACACACACAGACACAGGCACACATACACACACACACAGACACACACAAACACCTGTCACACACACACTCTTCTAGAGTTTTATATGAATATTCAGAGCAAGCAGGCGTGATCATCACTTTTATTACATCACAGCGCAGCTGAATCCTGGATTCTGATTGGTAAGAAAGTGTAGATTAGTTTTCTATAGCAGTAGAGATAGACAGAGAGAGACAGAGAGAGAGGGAGAGAGAGAGAGAGACAGGGAGAGACAGAGACAGGGAGAGACAGAGACAGAGAGAGACAGAGAGAGAGAGAGACAGAGAGAGAGAGAGAGACACAGAGAGAGAAAGACAGAGAGAGAGACAGAGAGAGAGAAAGAAAGAGAGAGAGAGCGACAGAGAGAGAGAGACAAAGAGAGAGAGACAGAGAGGGAGAGAGAGACAGAGAGAGAGACAGGGAGAGAGACAGAGAGAGAGAGACAGGGAGAGACAGAGAGAGAGAGAGAGAGAGAGAGAGAGAGAGAGAGAGAGAGAGAGAGATAGAGAGAGAGAGAGAGAGAGAGAGACAGAGAGAGAGAGAGACAGGGAGAGAGACAGAGAGAGAGAGACAGACAGGGAGAGAGAGAGAGAGAGAGAGACAGAGAGAGAGACAGAGAGAGAGAGAGAGACAGGAGAGAGACAGAGAGAGAGAGAGAGAGAGAGACACAGGGAGGGAGAGAGAGAGAGAGAATAACACAGTTATTTATGTAAATGTATGTAAATGTACAGACAGACGAGAGCTGAGGTGACGAGGCGAGCGTGAAGACGGAGCTGGGATTTCCCCGAGGAGGTAAATAAGGCGGTAAAGTCATGGAGAGCGTGATGGAGAGATAAACAGCACAGGAACTCCGAATGAGCGTTTATTCAAATCAGGAAAAAGAGAGCACAAAGTCAGGCTTAATTTGCTAAAATTTATTTCAAACAAAAGAACAAAAACACTACAGAACACAGACACTGAGACGAGATCCAAGTGCCGCTCACAGCAGACGTCCCACCTGCATAATTACACTGTTACACACAGAACCCTCTCGCTAAACCTCCTGAAGCTGCTCTCTGAGCATGAGATCCGAGCACTAGTGGCTTCCTGTACAGCGCATACCACAACGTCCTGATCAAGCGATGGAGACATTAGCGCTAGCATGGGGCTAGCTGTGAAACCACCTCGTCATCACGTTAAGTGTCACTGATCGCCTCACGTCACATTGATCACCTGATGTCACATGATCGCCTCACGTCACATGGTCGCCTCACGTCACACGATTACCTCACGTCACACCGATCACCTCACGTCACACCGATCACCTCACGTCACACCGATCACCTCACGTCACATGATCACCTCACGTCACATGATCGCCTCACCTCACACAGATCGCGTATTTACACTGTTACACACAGAACCCTCTCACTAAATCTCCTGAAGCTGCTCTCTGAGAATGAGATCCGAGCACTAGTGGCTTCCTGTACAGCGCATACCACAATGTCCTGATCAAGCGATGGAGACATTAGCGCTAGCATGGGGCTAGCTGTAAAACCACCTCACACCACACTAATCACCTCACGCCGCGCTCATCACCGCACTCCAAAGTAATCACATTATCACTGATCGCCTCACGTTACATTGATCGGCTCACGTCACACTGATCACCTGATGTCACATGATCGCCTCACGTCACACCAATCATCTGACGTCACACCGATTGCCTTACGTCACATTGATCACCTGATGTCACATGACCGCCTCACGTCACATCGATCGCCTCACGTCACACCAATCATCTGACGTCACACCGATCACCTGACGTCACACCGATCGTCTCACATCACACCGCTCGCCGCATGTCACATGATCGCCTCACGTCTTACCGATCGCCTCACGTCACACCGCTCGCCTCACGTCACATTATCACCTCACGTCACACCGATCACCTCACGTCACACCGATCACCTCACGTCACACCGATCACCTCACGTCACATGATCGTCTCACATCACACCGCTCGCCGCATGTCACATGTTCACCTCACGTCACACCGATCGCCTCACGTCACACCGATCGCCTCACGTCCACCGATCGCCTCACGTCCACCGATCGCCTCACATTCCACCGCTCGCCTCATGTCACATGATCACCTGACATCACACCGATCACCTGACGTCACCGACCGCCTCATGTCACACCGATCGCCTCACGTCACATGATCGCTTCCCGTCACACCGATCATCTGACGTCACACCGATTGCCTTACGTCACATTGATCACCTGATGTCACATGATCGCCTCACGTCACATGGTCGCATGAAATCACCGCACTCCAAAGTAATCACATTATCACTGATCGCCTCACGTCACACCGATCGCCTTACGTCACATGATCGCCTCACGTCATATGATCGTCTCACGTCACACCGATCGCCTCACGTCACATGATCGCCTCACGTCACACCAATCACCTGACGTCACATGATCGTCTCACGTCACACCGACGCCTCACGTCACATGATCGTCTCACGTCATACCGATCACCTTACGTCATATGATCGCTTCACGTCACACCGATCGCCTTACGTCACATGATCGCCTCACGTCACATTGATCGGCTCACGTCACACTGATCACCTGATGTCACATGATCGCCTCACGTCACATGGTCGCCTCACGTCACAGCGATCAACTGACGTCATATGATCGTCTCACGTCACACCGATCGCCTCACGTCACACCAACCGCCTCAAGTTACACTGATTGCCTCACGTCACATGATCGCCTCACGTCACATGATCGCTTTACGTCAAATGATCGCCTCATGTCACATGATCGCCTCATGTCACACCGCTCGCCCCATGTCACATGATCGCCTCGCGTCACACCGATCGCCTCACGTCACACCGATCGCTTCACGTCACACTGATCGCCTCACGTCACGATGATTACTTCATGCTGCTCACTAGCGGGTGTTTCTAGCTGTATTCCTTGTTGGTTGCTATGGTTACGTGTGTGATATCGGAGTCTAATGGGCCCGAAGTCCAGACCGTCTTTGCATGTTTTGAATCTTGACAAATCTGACCACACTGCCAATGAGAACGATCAATAATAAAAGCTATGAATAAACTACGAATAAGCTACAAACAAATATGTTTTTACTAAAAAAATTAAATAAATAAATAAATAAAATCAGCATGCTCTGGTCAGCGTCGTTATCGAGACAGCCACCGCAAACAGCGTGATTTTGGCGTCAATCTCACTTTAGAGGTTTTGCTGAAATCTAGCACAAATTACCTGCACTAAGAAGTTGATGCGACTCTGAATCATTCTGCAAGAAGTGAACCAATCATGTTCTGGGTTTTAGGTCACGACCCTTTTTGTGCATCCTTGATCTACTGCTTCTCACATTTTGATTCATAATTACATGCAGTGAGGAAACGAATCAACCCAAAGAGTCGACACATCAGAAAAGAATCAACTTCAATCTGATTCGGAGTCAGCGAACACGAGACTAAATGTAAACTTTCTGAATGAAGGACTGTGAACAACATTACAAACGCACAATAAATACAAATTCTCACACGAGTCAGAGAACAGAAATCAGACTGATTTATTTGCTTTGGCTCTTTATCTTGATGACGGCGATAAAAGACTTGTTTAAATCCTGACTCACTCGCTCGCGACTCCCGGCCAAATTCAGACTTGTTTTGGATTTCTCAGGATCATGAGAAAAGCATGCGAGACGTGTTTCGCCTTCCTGCCACTTTTACACAGTCTCTTCTCCTCTCCTGCCTTTAACCGGGGTGTGTGTGTGTGTGTGTGTGTGTGTGTGTGTGTGTGTGTCTGTCCGTTCTCACCTTTCCCAGGTTTCCCAGCGTGCATTTTCACTGGCAGGTCCTGGCTGGAAGGCGCAGTCGGGGACGTGACCTCTGACCCCAGACCGTCATCCACGGGACCTGTCATCACCTCTCGGGGCGTGGTCTTAAAAAAAAAAAATTATAATAATTAAGAGTTAAAGAAATTGACAGACTTGCTAAACAGGAAAACACTGGATTCGTTAGCGATGTTCAGGACACTCCTGATTACCATCAGATGCAGACAGGAGCTGTGGCCTAAAGTTTAATACTTTAATTTCAATATATCAGCATATATTCAAAAGGTTATATGATGCTATTAATAATACAAAAAAATTTCCTCTTATTCCAACTGAATAAATGATTGTGAAACAACAGCCTGGCCTGTAACGTGCGGTAAAGGCTAAAACCATTTCATCTTCTGGGCCTGACTCAACGCTGTTAGTAATTAAAAGCACACGGATTTATATAAAAAAACCCTGTAATGGTGAGGGAGTGGGCGAGTGGTGAGGGTGTTTTTTTAGGAGTGAATCACTCAGCAGTAATGAATTCACTCTGGGCAGCGTGGGCACTCTTTTACTGCTGCTCTGTTTTACGTGCAGTAAAATATGTCTGATTAGTCTCAACTGCTGATCTAAACCCTGCTTTATTCTACAGTAGGACCAAAATCAGATCAGAACCAAAAACAGGGTAAGGTGCGGTACAGAGCAATCTGATGGGAATCAGAATCAGATTCAAATCGGAATCAGCAGTGCGCACCATTTAGAGCGGAATCAGAGTCAGATGCGGGATCAGAGAATCCGCACGGATCAACCAGATCAGATTGAGACATAAAATCTGAGACATAACAGAAAAGGAATCAGGGTTATAGACCAATCAAACAAGTAGCAGAGTCCAATTAGAATCAATATCAGCATTATAGATCAATCAGATTAGAATTTTTTTTTTAAGCATTTTTCAGCATTTTAAAACAAATCCATTTGCATCAGACTCTGCAAAAATCAGAGTTAACAAGGGACAGAATCAGCTGATTAAAATCTGATTAAAATCTAACTCTAATTCAGATTAAAATTCAGTAGTGCAGATCAATCAGATTAGAATCAGATCAGAATCAGATTAAAATCATATTCCAACAGAACCAGGCCACGGATCGGATCAGTCATATGACCCAACACGAATCAAATCAGATACAGAATCAGATTAGAGTTATAATCTGATCTCTAACTGGAAGAACCTGATTGCTCTCTAGGCTGTTCTGTGTGTGTGTGTGCAGTGGTGTGAAATGAGCACTGATCTATGATCAGCTTCTTACAGCTCATGAGTGTCCCACATGTGAGTGATAAACCCCACTGTAAATCTGTTCCTCGGGGGTGCGAGCTGATAGATAAGCGGCTCTGAAACCACTTAGGAGCTGCTTCAAGATGCTACTGCAACACACACACACACACACACACACACATCCGCTTTTCTGCAATCTGGAAGCTTTTGGTTTAAAGAAACAGTTTAAACCACGAGACAAGTCTCTTATGTGTATACGTTTATTATATTTTGCTATAAACTACTTAATTTTTAAAGCCCATTGTGGGCAGGAACAGTGGTCTGATTGGTTATGATGTCATTGTGGGCAAGAACAGTGGTCTGATTGGTTACGATGTCATTGTGGGCGGGAACAGTGGTCTGATTGGTTACGATGTCATTGTGGGCGGGAACAGTGGTCTGATTGGTTACGATGTCATTGTGGGCGGGAACAGTGGTCTGATTGGTTACGATGTCATTGTGGGCGGGAACAGTGGTCTGATTGGTTACGATGTCATTGTGGGCGGGAACAGTGGTCTGATTGGTAACGATGTCACTGAACCCTAACGTACTGTTACACTTTTACTACAAATGCAATAATTTTTCTTTTGATGATTTTTTTTTTAATCTCAGTGTTTTTAATGAAACTGGAAGATGAGGATGGCTGTATTATGACAGTTGAGGTTCTGAGCTAAAGACCAGAAACTGAAAGTTTAAATCCCTAGACAAACAGACGGACAGACGCTGATGTGGCCTTGAACAAAGCGCGCGCTAATTAAAGATTAAACATGACCAAGTCTTTATGTTACTGTTACTGACTCGAGTGCCACAGTTACTTATTCCTAGTTCCTGTTTGAAACCTGCTGCAATTATCAGACCACTGTTCCCGCCTCCAGTGACATCGTAACCAATCAGACCACAGTTCCCACCCACAATGTCACGATAACCAATCAGAGCACTGACCTGAGTGTGTACAGCAGCAGCGAGTGTAATCACTAGTCCCCCGCCACAGTGTGACTCAGAGACCCTGACGGACGTGAGAACAGTTCGGTCGTGCGAGCACTGAGCACTGACACACACGTATTCGCTATAATTTCCTCAGAAGTTGAGGCTGAATACTGAAAGTCCACGCAGGCTCGGCGCTCTCATAAACACAACATTCCTGATCCATTAGCTTCAAAAAAAGGGAGTAGAACACATACTTTCAGGATGAACAGACAGAATGAATCACGGCGTCTGAGAAACGAGGTGACGGACAGGACGCCACTGCACGGCGGGGTTAACGCTTCTGGCTGTCAATGATTTTCTGTCCCCGAGGGAAGCAGGGGGGTGGGGGGGTGGAGGGGGGGGGGATAATGAGACACATCTGTGTTCACGTGAGAAGATCCTGAGAACACAGCGTCAGGCCTGGACGATGGAGGATGTTGGGTCGAGCGCAGCTCGCGTACAGTACGTACCCGCCCGGCCCGTGTGTTTGTGTTGACGTTCAGCTCTCGGCTGACTTCCCTGGTGAATCAGAGCGGAGTGTGTGTCACGCAGAGAGCTGACTTCAGCCGACACAAATGTGCTGAGCCCAACGCAACAGGAGCCAAAGCCAACAAAACCCTAAATACAGCCGTCTTTCCTCCGCCTGCAGCCGGTACTTTCCCCTCCCACACACACACACACACACACACACATATATATGCGCACACAAACATTTAAACACGTCTTGTGTGTGTATGTGTGCAGGCGTGTGTGTGTGCATGCGTGTCACCCGACAAACTCTGGTTTTATGTTACAGCCATGATTGGCGTTTCGGGGCCTTTCACTGCCTCTGATTTACACACACACACACACACACACACACAGAATGCAACAGATGAAACACAGGCCATGTGGAACTTCATAACTAACCAATGATAAATCACCAAAACAAGCAGAGCAATAATTTAACAACTAGTACTGAAGCTTATCGCACTATTATTATTATTATTATTATTATTATTATTAATTCCTCCTTCACTATTAACTACTTTGAGCTGCTTTTAATTGGACAACAAATAATATGTACGTATTTATTTCGTTCCTTTTTATCTGTTTATTTAAGCCCATCCAGGGTGTACCCCGCCTTGCTCCACCCCAACACACACACAACATTATTTACATCGTTTACAAAATCCTGTTCTGAGAAACTATTGTTGATTACATCATACTTAATTTGCACATCATTAAGTATGACGTAATCACTACAAATGATTTAACGTTTCGCTCATGTGAGGCTTGATGTGTTCCGCCTTTTGGAGAGATTTACGTTGCCATGGGGACGCTACTGTCAATCAAAATGCTGCCATATTCATGGAGGGAGTCTCCAGTGTCAGATGGTGGCGCTGTAACTACGTCTCCTGACGTCTTCGGGACGTTCAGTGATATCATGCGGATGAAGTACGGTGTGTGTTTAAATAACAGGTAATGTAATTACTGGTGGAATAAGAGGAATAAACACTCAGGTCTGCCATAACAGGAAAATAATCGAGTCCCAATACTGACTTTCCCAACAGCAGTACGGGAAAACTCGTAACCAGACTGGTGTTCCTACCGCAAGTAAACAAAACACTCCGGGAACGACTTCGACTACAGTCCTCGAACTGCTCACACACGCCTAAATAAAATCCCTCTTGAATCCATCTTACTTTCCTCTTTTAAAAACGCTACAAATAAAAGCGCACACATTTAGTTACCATCCAATAACGCCTTGTCGTTGATCGATAAACTGAAAACACATCAAACTGAGAAATTCCTCGTGACTGGCCGACCGCCATCCGCGTGTGCACGTCTTCCCGACACGCCGCAGTGGAGTCGCTGCTTCTGACACAACAGCTGGATCGAATAATCGGATCCCGTAACTGGATCCCGAACGCAGACGACGTCTAAAACACAGACGGGGGTCAGACAAGGACGAGTGCCTCATGTTACGTGTTGTTTCTTTCCTGTGGTCGTCAGCGGGAGGTTAAACCACGTCTTCAGCTTCAGGAGGAATAAATAAAGTCTAACATGGTTATAACCAGGACGTGGATCCAGCATTAAACGCAAACCTGACACGTTTTATGAATCTGGAAGCTGATTGGTCAGCAGATCCAGTTTAGGTTAATGTCCCTGTTATCGTTTCTATAGCAACCGCTCATTCACAGGGACCTTTAAAAGAGTCTCCAGTGTCTAAAATGCATGTTAAAAAAAATCTAAGACAAGAAGCGTAATCGAGGAAAGGTCATTTATAACTGCTATGACGTACATAAGAACAGGAAGTAACTACAAACGTGTTAAATATTATTTTATAAGAATTTATTTAATAAAAATTAATGCTGTTAAAACCGATTGAGAGGAACGAGAGGAATCAGAAAGCAATCTTATTGAAGAATAATCGACTTGTTTCAAGAGAGAAGTCTAACTCTGTTTGAAGAAGTTGATTATTTTTCCGTAACAACGTGACCTGCGGTGGTTTATTCCTTACCCTAAGTGTTTATAACGTGAAGACGGAGGAAGGTGTTAGAACTGCATCATAAAGTGCCTTAAGGTTCCTACGTCCTCAAAGTGCTGTTAGTAGGAGCTGTGCTAGAGCAGGAGAACCGCCAAACTGTACTGGATCCCAGATTATTTGGAAGAAAAAAAAAATAATAATAATAAAAAAAGTCCCACAGTCCTGCAGTGCTGGAATCCAGTACAGTTTGGAGATCTAAACAAAGCGTATGGAGGTGTTGAGGGCAGCTCGGCTACCTTGGCGCAGCAGGTAAGATGTGCAGGTGTGCCGATGTACGCGGGCAGCGATGTAGAACCCGCAGGCGACCCGGGATTTCCTCCGTGTGTGGCGTCGTTGCCGTTAGACTGCAGGAGCTCCTGGATCTGTGCGAGCTGCTGTCTCAGCACCTGCTTCTGGTGGAAGCTGAAGGCCGGGTGATTGGCCGCCATGGTGAAGAGTAGCAGGAACTGCTCGCCGGTCCGTCCGTCGCTCAGACGCAGCCCATAATCGTGGATGATGGCGTCGATGTGCGTGAGCGTCCGGAAAAGCGCTCCCGCCGCCGGCCGGTTATCAGACCCGAGAAGAGCCAGAGAGACCAGAAGCTTGCTGCGCACCACCTCGTCCGTCACGTTGGCCAGGAGCGCCAGGTCGGCCGGGTTGTTCGCCTTGATCTCAGCGTCTCTCAGAGAGTGGTAGTCCTTACGGGCCAAGTCCTCCAAGCAGGACCCGAGGAAGCGCAGCTCCACCGGAACGCAAAGATCCAAGAGTCCGCACAGGAACTCGGTCCGCTGAGCCGAGCTCAGGCCCGAGAACCACCGGTACACACCTTCCCTCTTCAGGCAGCACCTATTCTCCACCATCTTCAAGCTTTTTTTGGGAGCAAAACTCTGGAAGAACCCGAAACTCATTCATCAACCGTCATGAACTTCTCAGGTTCAAGCTGAACATCCTGACACCGGTAACGGTGGAGAGTACCAGCACTGTTTCCTCCGGATTTTATGCACAAAGAGAGGCATTATTGTAGAGGTCCTGGGGGTGGAGGGAAGAGGTGAGAAAGTGGAGATTGGAAGAAAAGGGAAGAGATGGACAGACAGACAGACAGGAGGACAGACAGGAGGACAGAAGGACAGAGAGACAGGAATCAGTGTGGCTTCTCCTGCAGGAGTCTCCTTCTCCACCATCTACAGTCCTCCTGCTCAGCTGGAAGCCCTGAGAGAAGCTCTGAACCCCGGGCAGGATCTCAGATCGCAGTTTTTCCCTCCTGAGCGTCCAGGCGGAGATGGACCCGAACCATAAACAATCCCATCCGAGAGCAGCTCACTCCAGTCTCACTCCAGTCTCACTCCAGTCTCACTCCGCACGAGCGAAACAGGCCATCAAACACACCCTGCAGTCCGGAGCGAGGCTCTAACACACCCCGACCCTCACCCTCGGCCTCCCGCTTTAGATTCCGACACGATTTAAAGTGAATAAACTCAGACTGAAGCGCTTCGGCTCTTTGATCCAGTCGGAAAGTCGCCGAGAAAACGGCAGCGTCTCCCTCCAAGCCCTGAGCTCGCGCGCACAGGCCCCGCCCACCGCGGTTCCTATTGGTCAGTGCGCCTGTCAGTAACGCGCGGACTGGGCGCTGATTGGGTCAGAACGCCCCCCGAGCAGCTGCTCAGCTTTCTATTGGCTCTGTGAGCCGCGGATTAGAGTTAACTCCTCCCTCAGATATGAAACATAATACATCAATGGTGTTACATATTTCTCTTAAAGACTTAAAGCTACACTGAACAAAAAAATAAATTAATTAATAAAGTACAAACTGTAAATATAATGATACTGTACTTACATAAAGATGTATATGTGAACAATGTGGTCTGAACTAATGTGTAGTGTAAACTATAAAGATATACTGAACCCAGGTTTCCTTAAAGACACACTAACTAAAAACCCAACAAAACAATAAGGAAATAGGAAAGCTGGAAAAACTATAGTAATGGCACTAAGGGTATCCTATATTAAAGCTAAATATAATGGTAATATATATAAAGTTTTATATCTGTACATTGTAGTCTAAACTAAACTGTAAGGTATAGTATATCAGAGTAAATATAAAATCACAGTATAGTGTAAAATATACATTTCTTTCACATAAAACTAAATTATTAATTTTTTGAATTCCATACTTTAAATCATATACTATTTTAAATATTAAATTTAATTAATAGTCTTATAAGCATATAACATAATTTTTTTTATAGATTTATTATACGTAGTTTTTAAGTACTATCTACCATAAACTATAGCATATACGTGTATATATATATATATATAAAACTCTCTCTGGAGTATAAAAAAGAAATTTAATATATAATCAATAATAAAAACTTTATTATTAATATTATTAATATAAATTTATAGATTATTAAAAATTTACAATATTAACCAGTGTGTATGTGTATATATATATTAATATATATATAAATATATATATATATATATATACACACACTATTATATGTAAACATTTTAAATGTATCCAGTCCACATGATGGCACTGTTTTATCAAAAAAAAAAATTATTCTAAACAAATAATCAACAGTTATTGCTTGTTTGAGGTTTTTTGAGGTTTTGAGCTATGTTTGGGGTTTTTTGAGCTGATTTGTGAGCATTAAGTCATATACGTAGGTGAGCCAAAAATAATTAATTAAAAATGAAATAATGATTCTTTTTAAGAAACTTTCACCTGCTTTAGAGTATCGTTCCAAATTTTGTTTGCAGATATAAAAGCACTTATACTGCACACAAAATCATCGATAAATACTGGCACCAGGTACACCCTCAGACCACAAAAAAATTAAATCACTACACGCTGCTCTACAAAAGTTTTAAGTATTAATATAACAGTTGAAGTTTTAATATAACCAGAGTGCAGATAATTTTTGACTCACCCCAGATTGTGACATAAGGTCTATACATGGGTCTATTTTACCCACACCTACATCAGCTTTGTGAAAATCATAATAATTTACTAACTTTAACACTTTCTGCACAGTTATACCTCTGTTGTACCACAAGACAAACCTGTTCATTCCGAGCATTCAGGAGGTCAGAACCATTTCCTACAGGACAGACGGCAGAAATATAATCACACAGAATCCCTCTGATAATCCCTCTGAGTGTCACAGATAATTTGTTAATGATTTATATGTAAATAGCTGCAGTTTATGTACTAAAACCTGAGTTCATCCTATTTTCACGAATGAAAAGATCCGTAATGATGTTTAGCTGTTAAATGATGAGCTCATAATAATGAAGTACTATACATTAGTCAGTACATTATAATGAAGAACTTAATTTATTATTTATTTTATGTTATTACTTTTTTTATGGCACGTCATCTAAATCAACACACTGTCTCCTTAGCAATCTAAAATCGAAATCGTTTTTTTTTTCTTATTTCTTATATTTTTGGAGAATTTTTTTATATTTTGTTCTATTTTCTACAGCGAGGTTTCTATAGCTAAACTTATTCTTATTTTATTCCACTTTTGATTTCTTGTGAATAGTTTTTACATCATGAAGGTCATTTCACTGCATATCGTACTGTGTCTGACTGTGTATGAGACAAATAAAACCTGAATTTGAATTAACCTGAAACATCGAGTGTGAGCCAGAAACAAACACAACATGAGGGATAAAGTGAGTTTCTCAGGACCGCCCACCACCTCCATGGGTGATTCTTCTGACCTTTTGGCTACAGAGTACCGCTAAGAGTTTAACACCGCTCTCACCTCCTGTTCATTACACTAACTGTCGCTCACCAGCTCCACCAGTCGCCGTTAGTTACTGTAGTTCCACCAGTTGTGAAAGGAAATGTGTGGGCGGAGCATGTTGATAATAAATGGTGTTTGTGGAACTGATGTATAAAAGCAATTTCACACTCGACGTTGTGCTGTTGTACTGAATATCAGCACGGCTGTGATACCTTCAGTACTCAGGCTGTGACCTTGTGAACTATCCTTACGATTCATTTACAGTACAGTATCTGGACGGGGCTGAAAAACAAACTGTCATTCATTACATACAGTATACTGTACTGCTCTTTACGGAATAATAGAACTTTTTCAGGTTAAAGTTATTTTTCTACAGTATAAAATTGTACAACATCCAGAAATAACTGAAAACTGGCTTCTGTACATATAATTTTTTTTGCCTTGCAATATTTTTACTTGAACTTTATGTTTAAAAAATTAACAGGTAATGCTTCATTTCAAACTGCAGGAAAAAAAACAGTCCTATTTTTATGAAGACCAATAAAAAGCTCATTATGTTTTCCATTTCGATTTAGTTTTGAGCGATTGATACCTGTAGAGGTTGAGGAGATCATTATAAATGCCAGACCCGTGTACACACTCACGTCTCCACACTGACCCAGCACCTGCTCACTAAAACACACACCTGGGCAGGTAGGCAGGGGAAAGGCCGGTATTTAACCTGAATAAGATGTAGCCAGTTAACCCACGTGCTGTCTACCCCGTCCCTGTCCCCGTCCCCGTCCTCGTCCTTGTGCAGGGAGGAGCTTCAGAGTGAACAGCGCTCGGTGCTGACCTCGTGATGATGAGGTAAGCTCTACATTTTCTCTTTTTTGTGAATGCATCGCACTTTTGTTATAAGCCAAGTCTACTTAACTCTCACTGTATCCAGTGTGTCTCTGATCTGGACTTGAAAGCCAACCTGAAAGCAGCCTGACTTATCTTTGTTGTAAGAGAGGACTAAGAGACACCTGAACAAACGTCTCTGTGGTGAGGGTTCGCTTCATGCTTTGGAGTTGAATTTGTACTCTGATAAAATCAGAGCGCTGCACTGGACAGTGTGGTCTGACTAACAGCACGGCTCGGCTGCGTGCGAGGGGAAAGAAAACATCTTTCAGCTCGTCCAATATTGCGTTGCTATGGCAACCGGTACTGCTGAGAGCTTTTAAAGCTGAACTTATGACATGCGGCTCACATTCAGCGTTTGGTCAAGTTTCAGAAAGCTTCTCAAACATGTGCTGCTGAACTTCATAGGCGTTGTAGTATCTGTCATCCTTCTTCTCCATCCCTTTCTGCTCCTTCTTGTCGTCCTCCTCCTTCCCTCCACTTCCCCCCTTCTCTAAGTTCTACTTTCTAATCCTCAACACCAACGGACACAAAGGTGGCAACGCCAGCACAGGATCCAGGATAACTTTAATGCAGGGACTCATGTAGGGAGAGACTGTGTGTGCGTGTGTGTGTGTGTGTGTGTGTGTGTGTGAGAGAGAGAGAGAGAGAGAGAGAGAGGGAAAGCTTCTATATTTATACCTTCTCCATGGATTCCGTGACCTCATCGGCATCGCTGGAGGCTTCCCATTCCGTGACATCATTGTGCTTGTGAGTGCTTTGTGTGTGTGTGTGTGTGTGTGTGTGTGTGTGTGTGGAGAGAACGAGGGAGAGAGAGAGAGAGAGAGAGAGAGAGAGACTCTAAAATGTGTGCAGTTGTGTGAATGGCCAGTATGTGTCAGTGTGTGAGGAGCGCAGCCCGGCTGCAGTTTGGGAATGGAGCAGACTCCATGTGTATCATTAATCACCTCTCACCCCTGGAGTTCAGAAGAACACACCGAGGGGCTTTTCCTGCAGCGTTACACTTATTTTCACAGATCACAATCAAACAAACCTAAATCTATATTTTACATAGAGTTTAATAAAACAAACAAACAAACAAATAAATAATATGAATAGATAAATAAATAGATAAACTTTACACAAAACTCTTAAATAAATTAATAAACATAACTTTATAATTTACATAGACCTCTTTAATAAATAAATAATAAATACATTCATTTAGTAATATTCATTAAATTGATTAATAAACATGTCTAACGTTATAATTTACATAGACTCCTTATAATAAATAAATGAATACACAAATAAAAAATTAATAAGCAAACAAACGTACAAATATACAATAAAAATGTAATATAATTTACATAAAATTCTTCAGAAAATAACTAAACTAATTAAGTTTACACAAGACTTCTTTAATAAATAAGTTTTAATAATATTACTCTGTAATTTACACAGATCTCGGTTTTAAATAAATTATTTCAGTTCTTTAATTTTATTCACTTTTATAAGTAATAATCTTGAACAAAAACTTAAGTACAGTACCGAAGTACAGTTGTTCAGAACCTGCGTGAGAAAAAAGGAAGAATCCAGATAAAAAGACTTTAATAAACAAAAAGGTTTCAGAGACATGTAAAGCCAGATGTTATCGTTTATTAGCAGAACGAGTTGTTCGAGCCAGGGGGTTTTGGATAAAATAAACTACACAGAGTATACTCAAAGTCAGAGAGTAGGCCTTAAATCAGTACATACAGTGAAGTGTAGACTTAGATTTAATTTAGATCCATTGCACTGTTTATATTTGACCACTAGAGGGCAACATCAGCTTTCTATTAAACACACTCATTCCTCCCTGCTGCCCCACCTAGATTTTAGACACTGGACATTCAGAATCTGAGACTTTCCTCCAAATCCTTGGAAATCAGGTCTTTTCCTTGACACTGAACTTCCGACGGGGTGGCACATCTCCAGGGTCCTCAGTTTCATTCTGTGCTCAGATTCGTCTCACAGGTTGTGTCCTGTCCCTGTTCTACTCATGTACACAAGGGTTTCCTTCAGGTTCTCCAGATTCATTCAACTCCAATAGGTGTAATGCTAAAGCAAATTAACATTTAAAAGAAATCAACCAGTCCAGCTCATGTTTATATGATGCTCTATCTATCTATATTATAGAGTCTCATCACGAATTTGTGATCGTGTTAGCTGATGTTCCACTTGGCTGGGATAGTTCAGCGATTAAGGGCATTGAACTACAGTTCAAAGGTCCCAGGTTCGAAACCCCGAATGCACCAGGGTGCACCCTTGAGCAAGACACTTAACTTTTAATTTAATGAGATAAAAAAAAGAAAGAAAAGTAAGTCACTCTGAATAAGGGCGCCTGCCAAATGCCATAATGTAAATGTAAATCTGGCCAATCACTGATCAGCATTGTTTCCATCAGCCAATCACTGTTCACTACTGTTCCCAACAACCAATTACTCATTCCCATTTATCCAAGACTGACCAATCACTGACCAGTACTGTTCCTAAAAGCCCATTACACAGTGCATTTACACGATCTTGTGTAAGTCTGGATAAAAGTGAACTTTTATAAAACATGTTAGTTGAATTAAAATCATGCTAAATGGAATTTCTCTATGTTGCTATGTTTAGCACACCCGTGGTTGGGAGTCGAGCTTTTTCTGCACATTATATCTCAGTCAGACACAGAATTTGGCCTTGGCACTCTCCGCAAGCTCCGCAAAGGAGATAATAATCATCTTAAAGGGATTATTGCACATTTTGGACACCTTCAGTAATGTTTTACAATTTAAAAGGAAATAAAAATCACAAAAGAGTTAGAGGGAGTGTCCAAACTTTTGACGGTTAATGTACCTTTTGTCGCAGTTGTAGAGTCGGACACACTTTGGTCAATAAATCGATTCCTCTGCCGTGCTTGTATAATAGGACATGGACAGTGGTCTAATTAAACGGCCTAGTCAAGCTATAACCAGAGCTCCACTTAACGGTGCTTGGAACTGTACTGCTTGTTCAGCATTGTTCTCGAAAGCTAATAACTGATCACCGCTCTTTGTCTTTTGGTTACGTTTTGATCTTTAGCTTTTATTATTTGAATACAATAGCCAATAATTTCTACACTTTCTCTATTTTCTCTATCTGCCATCACTTTTTAGTTTTTTGTTATAAGCAAATTCAACAACTGGATAAAACCAGGTGGACAGAAAACCCTCTAACACACTTTTATTTCCTGTGTTCTGTTGTTCAGAGGAGCGTTTCATGATAACGCTCTCTTCTTAAGGAGACACCTGTCGTGCTTCACAACCTCCTCTGCATTATCACTCTGGTCTCTCTCGCGCTTTTCTCTCTCACTCCTACGCTCTGCATGCTTCGCTGGGCTCAAAAGACCGACCACACACACACACACACACACACCACCCTGAACTAATGCTAATGAACAGCAGGCCCGAGCTAAAGTGGCGACATCAGCTAAACAGTCTTCTGCGTTTGTGCGGGTTGTGTGTTCATCTGTGTGTCCGACAGGATTTCACGTCGTATTACATATTTATTTAGCCAATTTCAAGAGCTAATAATAGCTAGCTGGCTAACAGGATCTAAAGCTTATGAGAGAATTACAAATCATATTAAACAATTTCGCTGATTTTCACAGATAATTATAGCTAGCTGGCTAAAATGAGCTACATCTGACAGCATTTCAAGTCTTATTACGTATTTATTATCTTCATGGCTAATCAAGCCCAGCTAGCTAACAGGTGTCACATCTGACAGGATTTCTGAAAAGATATTTTTAATATCCATTACTAATCCCAGCTAGGTGGCTGTTATGAGCTAAACAAAGAGGATTTATAACAAAATATAAAATAATACAGAGTTTCAGTGCTAAAGCTACAGTATTTGGTAAATATTAAATAACCTGACAGGATTTCCATGAGGAATTAAAGACATACACTTTGTAGTGTTTAATTAGCTAGTCTTCACTGATAATGCTAGCTAGAGGAGGATGGCCCACATGAAATTTAATGATGGTATCCACTATCTGTTACTATGGTAACTACAGTGCATACCATAATATTCCATAGTATTACATGGCCTTCACATGGACTTTAGTGTGTACCATGGAAGCACTATGCAGAGTACCACAGTACCATAGTGAATGCCTACTGTACCAAGTTGGATACGGAGGGGACCATATAATATATATACAGTATATTTATTCTGTGAATGGGAGGGGGGGGGGCACACATACATACACACACACGGTCACATGATCATTCACACACTAAGGAAACAGGAGTTAGCCTAATCTGCATGAGGATTATTTATGTTAGTAGCATCCTAGTGACATCACACTTTCCAGGTCCAGTGGGGGATTTTTCAGACCCACTACAGGTTTCTAGTCTGTAATGAGGAGGAGTGGGTGGATGGTTGGATACCATTAGTGCAGGACTAGCAGATGCACTGAGATGTCCCCTACACGCTATCCTTTGGGACCAGACAATCCTGATGGTATACTGTACATCGAGGCATCTGTGTATTTATTTTAAGAGGGGGTGAGATCAGGGAATATTTCAGAGAGCTGAAGTCATCATCCATGTTTGAGGAGCATTCCTTGGTGTGTAAGGCAGTGAAGAGGTTTAGCAATGTGAGAAAAATGCTTTAGGGACAAAGAAATACTTGTAGAAATGCTCTCATATGTGCAGTTTTCTGTTCTGAGCTTAAAAAAAGAATGAGTCAAATAGTGTGTGTAGAGGAAAGATTGGTGGTATTGCATGGACCAACTGGAAAGGTGAAGCGGACATTTGTCCAACCAGCCAAGATACTTAGCAAGACAGAAAATGCTAAGTAAAAAAAAAAAACTGCTTTTCATAAGCAAAAATACTACTTATAAAATAAATTATGTAATTAAAATTATATAATTTTAATGTTATATTCAGAAGTCTGCATAATCTATACTGTTAGCAGTAGCTAAGTGCATAACATCATGAGATAATATTCATTCATTCATTCATTCATTCATTCATTCAATCATTCAGGGGCAATGGTGGCTCAGTGTGTGCCAAGTTTGAACCCCAGCTTTGCCAGGTTGCCATTGTTGAGCCCTTGAGCGAGAACCTTACCACTGTCCGCTCCAGGGGCGCAGTATAAGGACTGACCGTGTGCTCTGACCCCAGCCTACTAACAAAGCTGGGATATGTGAAGAATAAAGAATTTCACAGCGCAGTATGATGTATATGTGATAAACAAAGACTGAAATTAATTAGAGGTTACAACCTTTACTATAGGTGTATGTGTGTGATGCTGGGAGATTTGTATCTCACATGTATCAGTGATCAAAATGATGGTTATTATTGCTTTTTATTTGTAGATCTATCTAAAGAAATAAACTGTGATCTCATTATATAAAGCACTTTTGTAAGATATGTGTGTGCATGTGAGATAAAGTGGGGGGAAAAGTGGCATATTCTGACCTGTGAAAAGCGAGCCATTTTACAGGCTATCATTAGCTTATGTCTTATTTCTGTAAGAGTGAGAGAGAGAGAGAGAGAGAGAGAGAGAGAGAGAGAAGGAGGGAGGGAGAGTAAACTGGGCAATTAAAAAGCAATCTCCATGGGGAGAGAATAAAAAAGGAGAAAATGATGCCTGTAATCAGAGTGTCTGTCTCTTTAACTGTACATAGATAGATAGATAGATAGATAGATAGATAGATAGATAGATAGATAGATAGATAAAATCAATCACAGTGTGCTTGGACCCTTAAATCAGAGCTCGTGGTAACATTTATTTATTCATCTGAGGAAACCGGAGAACCCTGAAGAAACCCAGGTAGAGACAAGGAGAAACTCTAACGTGTGTTAGCGATGTGTCTGTGTGTTTTAACTGGAGAGAGATGAATAGGTAGGGAGGGAGGAAGGAAAGAGTGCAAGAGTGATAAAGGGATAGAGGGAGTGCTGTGTCTCTTTAAGTAGAGGTGGAGAGAGAGCGAGTGAGAGAGAGACAGTGTGCGCGGGGGAGGGGAGACGAGGGGGGGTTTGGCTGTGTTGGAACAGTCCTTCTGTAATGAGCAGATCTGAGAGAGAGAGAGAGAGAGAGAGAGAGAGAGATTCAAACACACAGACAGTGGAGATAAACGATAAGAAGCAGCGATCCAAGCAAACCAGGCGGCGCACTCTTCCTGGATACACATCAGAACGGAAGGCTCTCAACCTGGATTTATCACTGATGCGCAAACACTGGATTGTAATGTGGATCTGAAAAAGCGTGAGGAGAAAGAGAGCAAAATAGACAGACAGGCAGGGAGGGAGAGAGGGAGAGAGAGAGAAACAGAAAGAAGCAAAGAGAGACACCGAGCATACGACGGATTATTAACGCTGGATTGTCTGCTGCCCTGCTGATCCATCCATCCATCCATCTCCTGTTACCTAAACGACAGCATTGATACCTAGCAATCACGCACCTCATGTTTTTTTCTCATCCTTCTCTTTCTTTCATCTCTTCATCAGCAGTATCATCCGCAGCGTGATGATGATGTCGGGCGGGGGGTTTGGGTGCTGACGCTTGTACAACAGGACAAGAGCCTTCTCCGTACACTCTTAGGTAGGAAGGTTCTTGGGTTTATTCCTCTGGAGAAACTAGTATGTAGAACCCAACAAGACAAGTTGAAAAAATCAAGAACCGTTAGGAACCCTAAGAACCCTAGAGAACCCTTTTTTTCCCTAAGAGTGTAGAGTAGACGTGTGTAAATGCTGCACAAGCGCTTCCTCCACCAAACAGGTTTCTGAAAAGGTGGAGTCTTGGACCAGTGAAGGATCGGGGCCTGAGAAGCCCTGCACATCCGAGTCGCTGCACTCGTGTCTCCCGGCGCGTGATGGCTGGCGCGGGCCTTCCGCCGTGTCCGTCTCCGAGACGCAGCCGCCGGAGATCCGCACGGGAATAATATCCTCACTCTCCGGGAGCAGGATGGTGTGACCAGCACCGCATTTTATTTTTTTACTTTCAACCTGTTTTTTTCAGTTTCATTCAGTGCAACTGTTGACTGACAGGGATATTTTCAGGTTAACCAACGTCTTCCACTTTGCTTTGGTACCACCATCACCGCCTCCACCTCCACCACCCACTCCCGAGCTTTTTTTTATTTATTTAATTTTACTTTTTCCGAGATTTGTTGACTATTGCCAAGCCCTATTTCATGCATGTCCACTGGGGGCAGGTTCAACTTTGACGATGGGGGGTCTTACTGTGGCGAGTGGGACGAAGGCAAGGCCCATGGCCACGGCATCTGCACGGGGCCCAAGGGCCAAGGCGAGTACGCCGGTGCGTGGAGCCATGGTTTTGAGGTCCTGGGTGTGTATACATGGCCCAGTGGCAATACCTTCCAGGGCACGTGGGCACAGGGGAAGCGCCATGGCATCGGTGTGGAGAACAAGGGCAAGTGGGTGTACAAGGGGGAGTGGACACATGGATTTAAGGGGCGCTACGGAGTGCGGGAGAGCACCGGTGCCAGCGGCAAGTATGAGGGAACATGGAACAATGGCCTGCAGGACGGATATGGGACCGAGACTTACTCAGACGGAGGTAAGAGCACGATTCAGGTTTTCTGGGTACCTGGGTATACCATTTAGGGAAATAGACTTAGCAAAATTGCTTTATTCTACGGTTAATCATTAACGCTTTAAATAAGCCCAATTAATTTTGCGTACCATCCCTCTGGACTAAAAAAAGTTTAAGCCGCTATTACTACACTAGTCTAAATATCAATCATCGCAAAGACAAGTATCATTTCTACACTTTTACAGCTACAATGTCTTAAGGTAACACAGAAATGGAGTCATGCACATTAACAGTACAATGCTAATCTGAGGACATTACTTGCTAGCTACTTTAGACTACATTAGACTCATAGCACTAAACATCATTTCTCATAGCACTAAACATCATGACTCGTAGTGCTAACCATCCTGATATGCGCCTGTTGAGCATCCCAATTCGGATGTCCTGCCCACTCTCCGCTGGTATCTTGAACCAAGTTTGGATCTCTTCCCATAGCAAAGAAACTCCAAAATGAGATTTAGACATTTTCTCCATCTTCTCAAAGGTGTCTCAAATGTGGCTCATTACCTTTAAATCTCACAGATACTGTAGTTCATATTTGTCTTGTGTGCGACTCACATATGCAGAAATAAGCCGTCTTTGAGACTTGAATGAGATTTTAGCCGTTTTCTAAATCTTCTCAAATGTGTCTTAAATATGGCTCATTACCTCTAAATCTCAAAGATAGTTCATATTTGTCTTGTGTGCGACTCACATAATTTTTGTTTTCGCAAAGCAGTGTTACACACACACAAAGTATACAGTATAAACTGTGCATTTGGGTTTCTGATATGTTCTGATATGATCCTTCAAAAAAATTTGCTTAGTCATGCGTGTATAGTTAGTTAAAATGAAATAAAATTGAGGTCTGAATTTTGAAGAATATATTCTGCTGAAAAAATGTCACTTTATATTGCACAATCCTGACTCATATAAAGATTAAAACATAATGCGAAGAATGGCTAAAAATGCTTTTGGGGTTTAAGGGCTAGGGTTCTCTGACAGAGTGTTCAGTATTTTTATATACTTCATCTTACTCCTCACATACGGGTAGATGGAGGGGAGGGTTAGTGGGTTGGATCTCTGAAATGAGGATATGTAGATATGTAGGTTGGTAACAACTAAAGTCAGATACAGAATTGCTTTATAATAGATAAATGTTTTATTTTGAATTTATTGAAATTAAACGGGCAAATGGCAAACTTACTTTGCATTCTGTACAAATGTCATTACCAATAAAGAACTAAAATACAATATACAGAATACGTTTTATCGGGAAATGAAGCAGTGTTCAGTGTGTGTGTTCAGTGTTTTCTATACACTTATCATTTAAGACCAAACCTATTTTGGATTATACATTTATGACTAAATGTTCAAAATTTTTTCATGGCCACCCAAGTAAGCCTACAGTACATAAAGATTCAATTAAGACATAATGTCCCACAATTTCTCCCACACGTGCTCCAAGTCTGTGAATGTTAAAGTGTCCAGTGTGTTAGAGACACGTGCAGGACATCACCAGGCCTCGGTGTCAAGGCGGCAAAAACACGTAATCTATCATTCATCCAGACCTTTAGGGGGCGGTAGCGCACCACCTACACCACCTACACCACCTGCCGCAGATCAAAATGAAGAAAAGACCAGGAAGACAAGGCGCACTGTCAAGGTGGGTTTCGCGCCGAATTTTAAATTAATTATTATTGACAAGGAGTCAAAATGTAGGTTAAAAACCACAGAGTCTGTCGTAAAAAAAAAAAAAAAAACCCTGTGGTATACTTAACTGGAATTTACGTTTGTTCTTAAATGGCAAAAAGAATTCAAATGCAACCTGTGGGCGGATTAGCATGTGGATTAGCATATCTAGGTAACTAATGCTTGTGAGGGTGAAATTTTTTATTTTATTTTTTTATTAATTTTTTTTTGTAAAAATCAGTCAGCTGGATACAGTATTATTATTAGGCTTTTTTTTTTATATTAAGTTAATGTTACTGCATGATCAGTTTTTATGAACCGTAGTTTTATTACAGAGTGCTGAGTGTTTAACAGTAGTTACCAGAACATGTAACTTTAGAGACATCAGTTAATTATATTCTGTAAATAAATACCAATATGTTTGTTTGTGAAAATGTTATCTTGGTAATTTTATAAATTTTACTTTAACTGGGTTCTTCTCAGAAGCATGCCACCTCAGGAGACCTAGACTGCAGGAGAATGTTCCGGAGTCTCCATCAGCACCACGTCACCAGTCAGGTAAACACCAGCCCATGAGTAAGATCAAGCCCACCTCTCACCCTTCAGACAGTTGGGAATGAAGTATCTGAATGGTGTTTAGGTAAATCGCAAATGTTTTATTTTCTTGTTCCATTAGATACTAAGCATCTCCAGGAGTTGCAGACTTTGAACAAACTTGTTGGACGTCCACCACAAGAGAAGACTGATGTAGCCGGTGAGAGAGAACTTATCCAGGCATTGGTCCGTTCCTGTAGCCCTTACACACAGCAAGCAACCAATTTTTCTCTTTCTCCTTTTTGACTGATTCTTTTCACTAGAAGATCGTCACAATGCTGTGGACTTTGTGTAACTCCTGTATAAATCATACTATGAGTTGAGCAGTGTGACACTTAATATCTTTGTCAGGTTGGGTGACATTTTGTATGATTTTGTGTCTTGATTTGCCAGATTTTGCTGGTGTCTGTTATATTGTGTGAATTGTAAATTTATTACACTGTATGCTGTTTTTTTTGAGGATTGAGGATTTTTTTATACGTTCAATAAAACCTTGAATATTTCTTATTTATGTTCCATGCGTCTCATTTATATCTGACTTTAATCTCATTGTGGTCTTATATATGGCTCATTTGCTTCTCCTTCAAATGCAGTTCTCGAGTCGAGATTGTAATGAGACAGCTCAATTCAGTCTCATGAGACAAGAAAGAGCTCAGCAACAAAATTTTGCTGTGTTAGCTCCAGTAAAGGGAAGCCATAAATTCTAGGGAGCTTTTAATATGGATGTGGGTGTGACTACAGTAACTATGTATGATAAATATAATCAACCTACAGTACAACTTGTATTTCCTGATGTGATGGCCTGTAGAAACATCTGTAGACAAGAAAATGTCAAGACAAACACCACACAGTTATATCTCTGTGTACTGCTTAGCAAAAAAAAAAAAGTTTTTTTACTACAAAATAATTTAGAGGCATTTGCTTAGTTTATGAGCTACAGAAATGCATCACTTAGCAAAATTATCTAAAGTTAGGATTAACTTTCTAGCAGCAGCTAGGTGATGTGCTACCAGCCTGGCTAGGATTAGGTTATTATTGTGTAGTTTACCATAGTAGGGCGTGATATAAAGTAAGAATATAATATGACTTAAATTCATTTATTAACAAGAAATAAATTGTATCATTTGGTAGCATGTTGCTGTCCAAAAACTTTGCAACAAATGCAACTTTATTTTTTGTTAATATCAGAATCTGTGTCGTCTTAAAGTGTCATCTTACACCATCTCGCGCTAAAACACAATTACAGTTAAGAAGTTTTTTTGTTTTGTTTTATTACATTTTTCACTTTAAAGAAGTCGTTTCCATATTTTTGGTTTTTCACCTGTTTATTTTCATTTTTATCATGCTTTCTTGTTTTATATTTTCTGTTAAGCTTCTTTCTTTCTTTTTTTGCTTTCCATTAAACACCCAAATTAAGGCCATTTAGAGCGGCCTGCACTCGCTCGCTAACGAGAGAAAAGAAACAACATTACTCATTTAGTAGAAACTCAGAGTAGTGAGGTCAGTCAGATTCACCCACGTAAGCAAGTGTGTAACGAGGTCTCGGCACGCTGATGACCCCGAGCAGAGCGCTGAAGCAGCCCAACTCTGAACACACACTGTACTGAAATATTAAAACACACACTGTTGTAACGCTGAAGGACACGGCTCTGTAATGCTGAAACACACTGCGCTGTTGAACTCAATACACACTATCATGTAAGACTAAAACACACACCGTCCTGTAACACTGAACACACACTGTCCCGTAACACTGAACACACATCATCCCGTAACACTGAACACACACTGCCCCATAACACTGAACACACACACTGTCCTGTAACACTGAACACACACCATCCCGTAACACTGAACACACACCGTCCTGTGACACTGAACACACACTGTCCTGTGACACTGAACACACACAATCCCGTAACACTGAACACACACCGTTCTGTAACACTGAACACACCCTGTGTGGGTCAGGGGTAGCTCAGTGGTTAAGGCATTGGACTAGGGTTCGGAAGATCCCAGGTTCAAACCCCACAACCACCAAGTTGTCCCTGTTGGACCCTTGAGCGCGGCCCTTAACCCTCCCTGCTCAGATGTGTAATGAGATAAAAATGTAAGTCGCTCTGGATAAGAGCGTCTGCCAAATGCCTAAATGTCCTGTAACACTGAACACACTCCGCTCCACATTTTGCTCCTTTGTAACATTAAACACACTCTACTATAGCAGTAACGAGACCAAATCATTTCACTGTACCTCTGAAACACATCAGAACCTCAAAATATATCGTAGTTTTGAATTTTGCTGTTTTAAACAATTGTATGTCCTTTACGTTTATTTTGGGTCGACAGCGACTCAGTGCTTTGCAGTCCTTATTAAAAAATGTGTTCTTATAAAAATTTGTAGAACAAAAATGTGGATGTTGAAACTAAAATTTTTCCAAAATAAAAAATAAAGTGATTAAAATGTGAAATTTTTTAAATATTTGTAAAAAACAAATAGTAAAAAAACATAACCAAATAAAAGTTCGGTACCATGCGCATCTGTAGCCGTGCTCCCAGAACAGAGGTTTAAAATACTGATGATTATTGAAAGCTGAATTACACATTACAGACGTGTGTAAGGGGCGGTGCCTATAACGCTGTCCGGGTAGGACTGAGAGTGTCTGAATCACACGTCTCCTGATACAGACGCTTTACATTTCTTCTTTTACATTATACTGTACATACTACTCATGTCTGTTAGAATGCAGCACTCAGTGTCCTGTTGCATCTTAGTGTATTATACTACTGCTGGACTAAAACAAATATATACAGTATTTATAGACTAGGATTTCTAGGATTTAGTTTTTTTGATTACGGTGCACAACATGGTGTCCAGGTTCATGTGTGAATATGATTCCTCGTGCTTCTTGGAAGATGGCGCGTGCCATCAGGGAAGAAACCCTCCATAGATGTGATCCTCTGGTGGTTCAGTACATCCAGGTGGTCAGCTGACTTCATTTTATTGCCCCATAACGTTACTGAGTCTAGACCTGAGTAACTGATCAACCCCAGATCATAACACTGTCTCCAGAGGCTTGTACAGTGGACACTATGCATGATGGGAGCATCGCTTCATGTCCTTCCCTTCTCACCCTGACACGCCCATCACTCTGGGATAGGCTCAGTCTGGACTCATCAGGTCACATGACCTTTCTCCATCACTCCAAAGTCCAGTCTTTATAATCCCTAACAAACTGAAGCCCTTTTTTAGGAACTGACTTCACTAACAAGTGGTTTTCTTATGGACACACAGCTGTTTAGTCCGAATCCTGTGAGTTCTTGTCACACTGTGTGTGTGTGTGTGTGTGTGTGTGTGTGTGTAAATGCTCTTACTTTCACTATTAAACACAGCTCTGATTTACATTTACATTTACATTTGGGCATTTGGCAGACTCTCTTATCCAGAGCGACTTACATTTTTATCTCATTACACATCTGAGCAGTTGAGGGTTAAGGGCCGCGCTCAAGGGCCCAACAGTGGCAACTTGGTGGTTGTGGGGTTTGAACCTGGGATCTTCTGAACCATAGTCCAATGCCTTAACCACTGAGCTACACCTGGCCCTGATTTCTACCCCTCATTCATGCTTTTTTTTTAACCACATTACGTCTGTGAAGTTGAGGGTTCAGTGCTGTCCTTCCGGGTTTTGAGAATTGTGTTGGACAGTTTTTAACCCAGTTCCAGTAACTGTAATACTTTCTTTGCTGGCTGAGAGGACACGCTGCTGTCCTGACGTCTCTTTATGTAAAGCTTCAGCTTGTTCCAAATGCAGCAGCCTGCTTTCCTTACCAGGAAAAGAAGATCAAGGCTAATTGCACCCATCTTATTCATGCTACACTGGCTAAGGGCTGGAAAATTACTGAGAAGCTGTATGTAAGAATAAGTAAGGATATTGTTTCAATTAAAAGCAGACGAACAGAGACGAAAATGACCTGTATAAATTGTACAGTGTTAAGTGTAAGCTTGATTGATGTAAAAAACTTTTCCTTTTCCACCTATGCAAGTGATCGGTATACAGACGCTCCAGGTTATAAGGAAATCATTTACTCGGCAGGGGGGTGATTATATTATTTCTTTGTTCTTTTTTTTAAGTTTTTAGTGAAAAAGACCCATAAATACTGTAGTATATATATTTTTGGGATAATAATAAAGACAAATGTAATTGGTGTAGCAGCAGAACAGGAGCAACATAGAATACAAACCTGGGACATTGAAAACTTTATAAAAGTCAAAGTGAAATGTAAAAAACACCCTCTTGATTAAAAGTACGCGGATGTTTAATTTCCAATAATATTAACTAAAATAAACAGCTACCAAAATAATAGTTGGGAAAAGGGATCAAATAGTTAAAACTCTCTCTCTGGCTGCAAATTCCTGATCATTGTAAAAAGAAAACAAAAATGGAAGGACCTTCATTGTTGAGCAGCACGTCACAGTGGGGGGAAAATCCTAGGAGGAAAAAACAAATATATATGTAAACGAATAACCAATCGTCTTTAAAAGTCACCTAATTAGTCCGTCAATAGAGTCTGTCTGAGTGTAATTTAATCTCAGTATAAATACAGCTGTTCTATGAAGCCCTCAGAGGTTTGTTAGAGAACATTAGTAAACAAACAGCATCATGAAGCCTGAGGAACCCACCAGACAGTTCAGGGATAAAGTTGTGGAGAAGTTTAAAACAGGGTCCGGTTATAAATAAATATCCTAAGCTTTGAAAATCTCACTGAGCGCTGTTCAATCCATCATCTGAAAATGGAAAGAGTACGGCACAACTGCAAACCTACCAAGACATGGATGTCTACCTAATCGGACAGGCCGGATGAGTAGAGCATGGTATCTCTGGAGGAGCTGCAGAGATCCACAGCTCAGGTGGGAGAATCTGTCCACAGGACAACTATTATTCGCGCACTCCACAAATCTGGCCTTTATGTAAGAGTGGTAAGAAGAGAGACATTGTTTAAAGAAAGCCGTAAAAAGTCCCATTCGTAGTTTGTGACAAGCCATGTGGAGACATGTGGAAGAAAACATGTGGAAGAAGGTGCTCTGGTTAGAAGAGACCAAAATTTAACTTTTTGGCCTAAATGCAAAACGGTAAAGTATGTGTGGCGGAAAACTAACACTGTACATGGTGGTGGCAGCATCATGTTGTGGAGATGCTTTTCTTCAGCAGGGACATGGACAGGGACAGCTGGTCAGAGTTGACTGAAAGATGGATGGAGCCAAATACAGTGTGATCTTAGAAGAAAACCTGTTAGAGTCTTGAACCTGTTAGAGACTGAAGACTGGAGACTGGAGACTTGGAAAAAAAAAAAAACCTGAGGCTGAGATTCACCTTCCATCAGGACAACGACCCTAAACACACAGCCAGAGCTACAAGAGTGGTTTAGATTGGACCAGGTATATGTGTTAGAACCCAGTCAAGGTCCAGACCCAAATCCAATTGAGAATCTGTGGCAAGACCTGAAAATTTAATCCAATCTAACTGAGCTTGAGCTATTTTGCAGAGAAGGAGTAAAAATTTCACTCTCTAGATGTACAAAGCTGGTAGAGACACAACCCAAAGGACCTGTGGCTGCACCTGCAGCAAAAGCTGGTGCTGCAAAGTACTGACTCATGGGGGTGATTACAAATGCACGGCTCACTTTTTCAGATAATAATTTGTAAAAAAAAATTTTCATTTTACGTCCACTTTGTGTTGGTCCATCATATAAAATCCCAATAAAAGACATTTACCGTCGTGGTTGTAGAGTTTACGGGATGTGAATACGTCTGCAAGGCGTTGTGTATTAGGTGTCTTGTTAAGTGCTGAAGTGGAGAACTTTAGGAGCACTGCTAAAAATGTGCAGTACGTTTAAAAATGATGTAATTATAATACAAATAAACCAAATTTGAGTAAAGTTAGCTCGTTAACATGGCGGCGGCGGGCAGCTCCTTATTAAGAACATGATTAGCGCT
Source organism: Clarias gariepinus (assembly GCF_024256425.1). NCBI lineage: Eukaryota > Metazoa > Chordata > Actinopteri > Siluriformes > Clariidae > Clarias > Clarias gariepinus. The sequence continues at coordinate 34,289,820 of NC_071109.1, forward strand.
AGCTAGCTAGTTTCCAATTGTAGCTTTTAAGCGAGCAGTGTATATTTGTTTGTACAGCTAATGTGTGTTAACTGTGTGTGTATGTGTGTGCGCATGTGTTGTGTGTGTCTGCATTTGTGTGAATTAGGTGTATTAGCTTACTAGCATGGTAAGTGTGTTAGTTAGCAATATAAGTAGGAAAAAGAAGAAGTGTGTGTGTGTGTGTGTGTGTGTGTGTGAGCGTGTGTGTTTTAAAACAGTTGTGAATTTCAGCCGTGACTAAGTAGCATAAAGCTAAACCTGCACTTAGCAACAGGAAAGCAAACAAAGCATCATGTCTCTTTCTCTCTGCCTCTTTATTCATATCTCTCACTCATCGTGTGTGTGTGTGTGTGTGTGTGTGTGTGTGGTACAGTAAGTTGCTGTGGAAACCCACTCGGTCTCCCGCAGCAGGTCAGCGTATCATCAGGGACGTGATGCTCCCTCGCTCCGATTGGCCAGCTGACTCTGCTAATGGTGTTTACCTGCACGGCCGTAATCGACACAGTGTAATCACTTCCACACGAGAGAGAGAGAGAGAGAGAGAGAGAGAGAATAGACAGGTAGACAGAGAGAGGGAGAGATGGTGTGGTGTGATGAAGCAGAGTTACCGTGACCGTAACAACTGTGATTATTTTCCTGTAATCTTATTATTATTAATTTCCTACTGAACAGCATGTTGTACTTTTTATCCATTCGAGTTAGACTGAAGCTTCGGCTCATCGTGTTACTGAGGAACCATGAAGCAGTGTGAACTGCTCCGTCCTAAAGATTCTGGAACACTTACAGTTACAGAGTGTTACACAGTGCTGGCACTGGAGACTCCTTACACTGATGTCACAGTAACAGAGAACTTACAGGGAACTTCACCATAACTACACTATAACGCCTATTCTGTACAGGGTCGCGGGTGGGCCTGGAGCCCATCCCAGGTGGGTACAATACACCCTGGACCAATGCATCGCAGGGAACACGAACACAAACACTGTCACACATACTACATGCAATTTGGGTAAAACAAATAGACTAATTGTATGTCTTTGGACTGTGGGAGGAAACCGGAGTACCCCGGGGGAAAGCCACCAAGCACGGGGGGGGGGCAAACTCCACACACACACACACACACACACACACACAGACCAGAGACAGGAATCCCGAAGGTGCGAGGCTACAACACTAACCACCACATCACCTACCATAGCATCAATTATTACTATTATTATAATTATTATTATCATTGTTATCAGTAAAATAACCACCGTACACTACTGTAAATGAGCCGTTGCTATGGAAACGCCAACGCATATGGAAAACAGTTGTGCTGATGTCAGAGATAAAGACCTAAAGCTGTCTCGTTAATATTAATATTATTAAATAATATGCAAATATCTACTTTATAAATATTACCTAGTGGCTGAATTCAGTCGTCTTTTGAAATGATATTTTTATGACATCATCCCACACCTAGCTGTGTGTTTTCTGTGTATACACACACTCGCAGTCCCACAGTACACAGTTACTCTGCACTAAAAGTGCTGACTTGTTGAAGAATGAATAAATGATGGAGAGAGTGGATGAGGAGCCGCTTTACACTCTGCAGGAGTCGGAATCTTCTTCCTTTGTGATTCTCTCTCTCTCTCACTGCAGGAGACGCAGCGGTACGAGCGCTCGCTCCACAAACAGGACGACGAGAACCAAAGGAGGGTGATGCCTTCCGAATACAGACACATACAGTCCTCAGGGCTGGTTTCAATACCTGCATGTCTCTATGTGAAAAGAGAGAGAGATTTAGATTGAGCAGGAATGGAGAGGAAAAGAGGAGAGGACTGGAGGAGAGGGGGAGAGAAGAGGAATCAGAAGAAAAGAGGAGTAGAGAGGGAAGAATATGAGGAGAGAAAAAGAGTGGAGATGGTAGAGATGAGAGGAAAGCAGAAGAAATATGAGACTTAGAGATGAGAAGAGCAGAAAGAAGAGGAGGAGAGGAGGAGGAGAGGAGGAGGAGAGGAGAGGAGGAGGAGAGGAGATGAGGAGAAGAGAGGAGGAGGAGAGGAGAGGAGGAGGAGAGGAGGAGGAGAGGAGGAGGAGGAGAGGAGGAGAGAGGTTGATTCTGGCCAATGTGATGTTTACGTACGTGATTGTTTATGAGAAGAAGAGAAAAGAAAGGGTGAGGAAAAAAGAGGAGAGGAAATGAGAGGAACAAGAATGAGGGGAGAGGAAATGATGAGCAGGATATAGAGGAGACGGACAGACGGAGGAGAGGACGGAGGACGGCTTTTTTCCTCCTGCATGAACCATTTCGTTTCTGTTAGCCGACAGTGAGAGGCGTGGGGGACAAAAATACTTCCGTTTCCTGCAAACAGACGACCAGTGCAGTGAAAAATGTCTCCACTCCCCTCCTCTCTCTCTCTCTCTCTCTCTCTCTCTCTCCTCCCCATTTCTTCGCTCTTCTCTCTCACTGTCTGTCTGTCTGTCTGTCTGTCTGTCTTTCCCCCACCTTTCCTCTGTTCTCTTTCTCTCCCCTCAGTTTTACTGATTCATCTAGAAGAACTTAAAAACCATAGTGTTTAAGTCAGATGTATATCACACATAAATAGTGTGTGTGTGTGTGTGTGTGTGTGTTTCACAGGCCTTACATAGACACAGCAGGTCAATCTCACATTAAAATAAACACAGGACAATCTGTTTAGTAAGTTTTTTTTTCTTTTACAATTCCTTGCACCTCCAGGGTCCGGGTTCGATTCCCGTCTCTGTGTGTATGGAGTTTGTATGTTCTCCCCGTGCTTGGTGGGTTTCCTCGGGGTACTCTGGTCTCCTCCCACAGTCCAATGGACATGCAGATTAGGCTTATTGGCATTCTTAAAATTGCCCGTAGTGTGTGTGTGTGTGTGTGTGTGTGTGTGTGTGTGTGTGTGTGTGTGTGTGTGTGTGTGTGTGTGGGTGTGTGTGTGTGCGCCCCATGATGGACTGGCACCCCCATCCAGGATGTACCCCCACCCTGTATACAGAATAAAGCAGTTTGACATCAAGACAATGAGATGAGACAACGTCCTGTGTGTAAGCAAACAATATGGCTTAAAAATGTAAAAAAACAAACAAACACACCTTTTAAATAAAGTGTTTTGTTTATAAAGTGTTTTGGGTTTTGGTGCGATAAATGCCATTCTGGGACGGTCTACTGTATCTCATTAACAAAACCTTTTTTTGTTCTTTGCAAACCACACTTTTCTTGTGTTAGACGCTTCGAAAGTACAAATTTCTGGCTAAATTCAGCCGTAAACAAATGCTTATGTTGACAAAGAAAAATAAAATAAAAGGCAAAATCATATATATATACTCAGCAAAAAAAAGAAACGTCCCTTTTTCAGGACTGTGTATTTCAACAATAATGTTGTAAAAATCCAAATAACTTTACAGATCTTCATTGTAAAGGGTTTAAACAATGTTTTCCCTGCATGTTCAATTAACCATAATCAATTAATTAACATGCACCTGTGGAATGGTCGTTAAGACCTTAACAGCTTACAGAAAGTAGGCATTTAAGGTCACAGTTCTAAAAACACAGGACACTAAAGAGACTTGTCTACCGACTGTGAAAAACACCCAAAGAAAGACACCCAGGGTCCCTGCTCATCTGCGTGAACGTGCATTAGGCATGCTGCAGGGAGGCATGAGGACCGCTGATGTGGCTAGGGTGATACATCGCCACGTCCGCACCGTGAGACGCCTAAGACGGCGCTACAGGGATGTGAAACATTTTTACTTTATGTCTTATGGTGTTGACTCTTTTAGTGTTCATACAAATATTTACACATTGAGTTACTGAAAGTAAAAACACTTGAAAGTCAGAGGACGTTTCTTTTTTTGCTGAGTATATGTAAAATTTTTTTTTTTTGACATAATAGTTTGCCATTTTGTGCCTTTTAAACTCTTGTAATTTAAACAAAATATTTTTTATATCCCCCAAAAATCACACAAAAGTTTAATATCACACAAAAAAGAAAGAAAAAGAAAGGAAGAACTACAGAATGGACTAACAGAGAGTACCAGAATGGATTAATCTCGTTTTGCAGTGGAACGAGTCATTTATGCCCTATAAGGCCATCATGTGTAAAGGGAAAAAGAAATATCAGACAATTTCCGCACATACCTAATGAATATAGATTTATGACATGACCTTTGACCTTTTGTGCTCATTAGCTGTACACTAGCATAACCTGAACACAAAGCACAGAGAATATTTTCACCTTTCCATTAGCATTTCACTGGTGTGTGTGTGTGTGTGTGTGTGTGTGTGTGTGTGTGTGTTTTGTCCCACAGGCTCGATTTCCAGCTAAATTCAATCAGATGTTCAGCGTTTCTCAGAAACGCTTTCCTAGGAACTGATTATATTGGCACTCGCGTCGCTCGTCACACGCGTCCTCATTAACATTATCAGTGTACGCTCTATGCGGGGAATCTGAATATCATTTAAAGTAACTTCAAGGAGAGAGAGTCTTACTCACGCTATCGCTCCTGAGCCACAGACGAGCCAGACGCGGTTCTGTCTTAGCGTGAACTTTTATAGCTGATTGGCATGTTCAGGTACTTAATGTTCGGCTGTTACTCACCCAGTTGGTTATGTAAAGTTAACAGATGTTATTTTTGTTAGATTATTAACTTTGTTACTGATGTTGCACTCCTTTGAGACGAGTGTGTTTTTGGAAATAACATCTTTTTCCTGTTAGCTGCCATTAATCCCTGCTAAGACACGATGTAGTTTATAATGTCTTCAGACGCTGATGTTCGGCTCGTGAGGAGAAACACTGCAGATACCTCAGAGTTACATCAATAGCTAAATTAATGTTGGTTTCTCACATAGTTTTGGTTTAAACTTAGATAGACCGTGATGGATTGTTCTAGATTAAAGTTCTTGATGGTTCTTGGTGACGTCACAAACCTCCTGTTACTCACTACTGAGATTTAACTGTTGAATTCGAATCTATCAGAGCGTACTGTTTAGTATTTTAGCCTAGCCGTAGTGACCAGTCAAAGCTGTCCATGTCACACTAAACAGGGAATTCTTCTTTTTATGGACTATTCAGTGAGCACACTCCCTTGGCTGAGCAGCGACCCCACACATGAACCATCTCAGGAGGCTTTACTGTTGGCCTGACACAGGATTGATGGTAGCGCTCACCTTCTCTTCCTTGGACAAGCATTTTTCTGGAGGCAACAATTGGAAAGGGGATTCATCAGAGAAAATGAGCCTTAACCCCGTCCCCAGCAGTCCACTCCCTGTACCTTGTGCAGAATATCCAACCGTCCCTATTGTTTTATCTGGAGAGAAGTGGCTGCGTTGCTGCCTTTCTTGAAACACAGTAAAGTGTCCTGAGCCCAGTCATCTGTGAGGTCGCTTCTCCACCAAGGGACGAACACGGCCATGAATAAATGAACGATGTCCAGCATGATGGAGCTCCTCACCATAGGGCGAAAGTCATAACGAAGTGTCTCGGTAACAAAACATGGAGATTTTGGAAATCAACATGTCCAGGGAACTCCCCAGACCGTAATCACATTGAGCATTGATTATGTAAGGATGGGCCGCGCCATCAGTCAGGGTGTGGCCCAGAAGGTGATTGACAGCATGTCAGGGTGAAGTGTTGAGGTCTTTAATAAGAAGATCAACACTGCAGACACTCATCTTTATATAAACAATGTAAATATCAATAAAAGTCTTTAACTCTTATGAAATGCTTGTAATTATACTTCAGTACACCAGAGTAACATCTCATAAGAGGATCTAAACACACTGAAGCAGCAGACTTTGTGAAAATTACTATTTGTGTCATTCTTAAAACTTTTGGCCCCCGGCTGTAATTGTGCCGGCTGCCCCTTTTAGTACAAAAACAGCAGGTATTATTAATAAAATCACTCACATGGGGTGGAATTATTGAAAATCTGCCCTTTCGAGGTGTTCATTCAGTGTGGTAAAGGTCAACTCAAGATTGCAGGTGTTCCTTCATCACGGAACATGAGCGAGAGCTTGGCAGTGTGGAGTCGGATCTGATGTCGCAGGTAGAAATCGCAGGGTCTAGCTGTTAATCCGTCACTGTAACAGTTCATACAACACTGTAACTGTTAATTAGGCAGTGGGGATTTTACTGTTTGTGTGTGTGTGTGTGTGTGTGTGTGTGTGTGTGCGTGTGTGTGTGTGAGAGAGAGAGAGAGCGCGAGAAGGTTTATTCTCCTGGTCCTTTTGAATATGACCTCATTCAGCAGTGTGACGTACATGAGTGTGTCACTTTCAAAGATAGTACAATCATACACACACACACACACACACACACAAGCATAATTTTACCGAATCAGTCAATAAGTACATTATTGTCATTGTAGTTGTTGTTGTTACAATCTGCAGTATAGTGTGGAATTGAGAGTGACTCCGCCTCCTAATTCGGTGTGTTTACAGTGTGTACAGTAAGTGGATCTGATCTTGGAATCTGCAGTAGTTTAGAAATCTCTCAGAATGTATATCTACCGTCCTTTTTCTCAGATCTGGACTGAACTCCTGGGACTTCCCTTTTGTACAGTGTCAATCTGATAAGTGTTAAACAAATCCTGTTTATGATGCTTAAAGACGCTACCAGCTGGAGTCCATCATCATCATCATCATCATCATCATCATCATCATCGCTAACAGGAAGTCGACAGGCTTTGTGTGTGTGACAAATTAAAATTAATTTTAGGACTTTCTTCACCGTTGAATTAATATTCTAGGTGGGTGTGTATATTTACAGTATGACCCTGTACTGTATATAATTTTGAAGGAGGTTTGAGTTTTCTGTCCCAGTAAAAGACCAGTTCAGAGAAATCAGAGACAAGTCCAACATTATCATGGCACTCCTGTTCATGATGAGAGTACAGTATGTAAACCTCCGGTGCATCTGTACGTTACTTAATTGGTACCTTCACTGTGGAATTAGCATAATGAATTAATGTCTATACTAATAGATTAACATCTGCATTGGAAAACTTATATCTACACTCTAAGGAAATGTACCCTTCTACTGCAGATGTGTATTTATGTGTAAGTGAGTCAAGGTTTACCTTTTTGGAATAAACACATACAGTAATCGCAGTGACCTCCAGAGTGTGTGGGGTGAGGGTCAGCACCTCAAAGACTTAGGCCATGGTTCTCACTGGGAGAAGGGTGAGTTGTCCGTTCAGTGAGATTCTGCCTTAAGTGGAGGAGTTCAGGTATCTCAGATGCTTAGTCACGAGTGAGCGACCCTCCTCTGTGGCCACAAGCAGGTGGCAGTGACTGAAAGTTGTGGATACATTTGGCATGGCTTCCTCCACCAGGGGTCTGGGCTCAGCCTGAGAGATAAAGATGAGGAGTTCAGACATCTGGGCGGAGCACCTGAGTCTTCACAACGAGGGACACCGTCTCAGGTGGTTCAGGCATCTGATAAGGATGTGTCCTGGATGCCTACCTAGGGAGGTGTTTCAGGTATGACCGACATGGAGTAAACACACCCCAGGGTGAACCCAAGATGAGGTGGAGAGATTATTATATCTCCCTTTTGGTATGGAAACAGCTCAGGGTCCCCGTGTGTGAGCTAAGAGGAGAAAGTGGCTGGGTGATTCTGCAGAGAAAGAGCGAGAAGAACCATTGGCTCAGTTGTGATCACGTGACTCTCAGCAGACAAAGTGCATATGTACTGTACTACAGTACTCGTATATCAAGACCTTGTTCGTTTAACAAGCCCAAACTTTAAAAAAAATGTAGCTTGTTTTGCAAAACTCTAAATGAACTTCTGGTCCACGGCAGAGGTAGGTTTTGGTCTCGCCCTCCTGGGACGGCCTTAATGAGAGACAGTTTCATTATGGTGCTCGACAGATTTTGCAAATGCACTTGACACAATACTGTTCTTGCAAGAACTATTACAGAAAGACTGACCTCTGTGTCTTAAAATATTAACTAACTGTTGTTTTTGTTGTTGTTACGTAATTACCTAATTCCATATGTGTTATTTTATAGTTTTGAAATCCCCAGTATTGTTATAGAATGTAGAAAATAAATCACTAAACAAAAACAAAGAAGTTTGCAAGTGACCCCAAACTTTTAAACAGTAGTATGCATCCACACACTGTATATATATATATATATATATATACATAAAAAAATCTATATACAGTTCAGGAAAAGAAAAACTTGCATAAATATTTTAATACTAAATTAATTACTTAATGTTTTATATATATATATATACTCAGCAATTTCAGAGGAATGTTTTTTCCTTGTTAAGCCCCACAGTGACCTATGAATCATTCAAGCTTTTAAAAACACATTTTAAGAGAAACAGGTGCAGATGATGACAGATGATCAGGCAGTGATTAGTAACTGCTGATGCTGAATGCTGAGTGAATGAAACAGACGAGAGGGGAAATAAGGTTACAGTGGAACCGGTTTTTCAATTGTACTTTTGCATTTTAGGCGTAGCTCAGTGGTTAAGGCATTGGACTACGGTTCGGAAGATCCCAGGTTCAAACCCCACAACCACCAAGTCACCACTGTTGGGCCCTTAAGCGCGGCCCTTAACCCTCAACTGCTCAGATGTGTAATGAGATAAAAATGTAAGTCACTCTGGATAAGATCGTCTGCCAAATGTCTAAATGTAAATTATGAGGGAGGTCAGGACTTCTCAGGTCTTAGCTAAATGCAGAGCTAAGGAAGTCCATGAGCTTTTCTGAGCATGAAATTATTACGTTTCATACCTGTGATGTCATTAAATAACTTAATAATAATTCCTGTTGTAAATAAGGTTAAGAGACGAGAACAGAGGAAATGGGTTCTGACAGGGTCGGCTACATAAAGAAAAGAAACATGGATTTTTTATGCTTAAACGTGAGAACGTGAGAACGTGCGTGACATGGCAGACTTAATTACGCAGCTGTGTTTAAGAGCGCAGGGCTGCGTGACCGAACACACCCCGCTCTGATCAGATCTCTGTAAGATTAGTTCCACTAAATGAAGGAGATTATTCCGGAACTCATCGCTGCTTTTCTTTCTGTCCCATCAGCTGCGTAAAACCATTAACCAGCCTGAGAACATAAAATAAATAAATCACACGGGGAAATGTTTACTTCCTGTGGATGTGTCCATATTCAACCAGCGCCGAATCTCTACGGAGACAACGTGAATACAGTGGAACCTCAAATTCAAAGATTTTTAATAAATGTACTTTTTAATTTATAGTAAATTAATTTACTGATTAAATAAAAAACGAACAAGTCTTATGAGTAATCAGTATCATTATCGTGCACACGCTTCTTGTAATGACGCCGAGCGTCACGTGATCACAACGGTTTTTACTCTTTCTTGTGCTGTGGAATTCTGGGTAATCGTCTCCCCTGCTGGGAGCAGTAACATCCATGCACTTATGTACTGTTTACTGTAACACTGTGACCGTGTGTGTGTGTGTGTGTGTGTGTATGTGTGTGTAAAACATATTTTATTTTGTGTCTGTATGCGTGTGTGTACAGCGCGCGTGTAAAGCAAAAGCAAGGCTTCATTAGAGAGGTTAAAGATCCATTTTCTCTCTCTGCTCAAGGGTCAGCCTGCAGTTTGTGTCTGAACACAGACCCCTCCTACTTTGGCCTTCACACACACACACACACACACACACACACACACACACACCCCTCCTCACCTCCTCTCCTCGCTTTCACACACACTCTCTGCTCTACACAGAAACACTGCTCTGTCACGATTCTTTTCAGAGGTAAATGCAGGTTAATTTGTTTAGTTTTTTTTTAACTTTACAGCAGTGATTCCGTTAGTATGTGTGTGTGTGTGTGTGTGTGTGTGTGTGTGTGTGTGTGTGTGTGTGTGTGTGTGTAAACAACCCAGATAGGAGAGGAAAAAGGTTTATTGTGTAAGATGAGAGGGGGAGGGGCTGATTCCTCCTCTCCACCTACTTTAGCTTCACACACACACACACACACACACACATAGGGACAGCGTGTTCTGTGTGTTTATTTTCTGTTCAACTTTTTCAATGGGATTTGGTGCATTTTTTTTAGAAAAGATTTATTTATTTATTTATTACAGATTTTTGTATAAATTTATAAACGGTAAACAGACAAAAGAAATGTGTTTATGCTTTTAAATGGAAACACACACACTTTCTCTTCGCACCATAACCCGACACAGCTTCATCTAGGAGAGCTTTAACGCCCCTCTTTAAGACGTCACTTTTTTTATTATACCTGTATGTTTAAATTAGTTTGCCTTTATTACACTAGTAGCCCAGATAGTTAGCTTTGTGTTACACAACGTTACACAAACCTGCAGCTTTTACTGTAATAATCCCAGAAACTTAATTCATTTCCCACAAAATTTCTAATTTAAATTCGTCACAGGCACAAGCACACAGTGAAATACTTACACATCTGCCAATGACCAGGAAAATAAAATAAAGTTTTAAGGAAAAGGTAAATTTTAAAGGCAAGTTAAATCAAACTGAACAAAAAAAATGAAACTGTAAAGTTTGCAGATATTAAAAAGAATATAATGGACATGAAATAAGAATAAAAAGAATAAAATATACAAATCAAATAATTATTTGCAAGAGGAAAATATAAAAACTACTAATGTACAGTAATAATGTGTGAAAGGATGAGTGGCAGCAGCAGCGGTTATAAATCTCTTAACATAAAGAGTTATAGGAGTTACTATTACATTGGAGGGATTGGTTCTGTTTATGGAGAAGTGAAAAGCTCCAGTTTAAAAAAAAAAAAACTGTAATAACTGTGATATTGCATCCCAGAAATGTGTGGTTATTACATTAAAAGCTACGGATTTGTTTTACGTTTTTGGTTTATTGCGTTTCTGGGCTGTTGTTATGCTGGCGGGTGTAAGAGCATGAGAGATACTGCATTTACAAACCACAGCAAGTTAACATTAACAAACGAGTCATTTAAACTTCCAGTCTTGTAACTATCTGGGTAGTTAAAAAGTAGGCAATGTGGAAGAATTTGGGAAAAGTTTAAAGGAGACAGAAGAATGTGGGGGTGGGGGGGGCAGGGACAGAATGAAATAATGGAGGGATGAGAGAAGAAAGAGAGAGAGAGAGAGAGAGAGAGAGAGGAAGAGAGAGAGAGAGTGGTGTGTTGTTTATGTGTGAGGTGACTCGGGTAATAGCAGCATGTTCTAGAAGGCTGAATGAATCACTGGCGTGCTGGGATCATAATTACATCACACACACTTAAACACACACACACACACACACACACACACACACACACACACACACAGATAGACAAAAAATGATGGCACAGATCTAAGTGCTCTGAGAGAGACAGAGAGAGAGAGAGAGAGAGAGAGAGTCACTTGTCAGCACCACGGACAGCACCAAGTCAGGGGGTTTTAGTGAAATAATCATTTATTAAATTAAAATTAAAATTGTCACATACACAGTCATAGACAGTAGGGTATGCAGTGAAATGCTTGAATAAAAGACTATTAATAGGAAATAAATATAAAAAAGAAAAATAGAAATTAATTTTACTAAGAAAGAATAAAATATCTGTACAATACAAAATATACAATATGAGAAAAATATAAGAAAAATAAGAAAAACCTAGAATTGATTGATTTTTTGTGAGGGAATAAAGTTGAATATAAATGAAAATGTCCAGGTGGGGTGCAAATATGCCTGAAAGTGTCGTATTTAAAGTGACTTTTGGGCATCAGGGAAACAGAATGAAATAGAATAAGTAACTAATGTCCACGAATGTGCAGGTGTGCAGTGACCACTAGTGTCAATAAATGTCCAGAATGTCCAGAGTGAATGCAAGAAACATGTGTGTGGACGTGCAAAATGGATCAGTACTGTGTGGTGTACTGATTAAGAGACCGTATCACCTGCTTAAAGAAGCTCCTCCTCAGTCTCTCTGTGTTGGTCTTCAGGGATCGGAATCGCTTTCCTGACCTCAGCAGAGAGAACAGTCCATTGCTGGGGTGAATGAGGTCCTTCACCATCTTCCTGGCCTTGGTCCAGCACCGCTTGCTGTAGATTAAGTGCAGGTCAGGAAGCTCAGCTGATCGCACCACCCTCTGTAGAGCTCATCTGTCCTGCATGGTGCTGTTCCTGAACCAGGTTGAGATGTTTCCCGTCAGGATGCTCTCTATGGTGCAGGAGTAGAAATTCCTGAGCACCTTGGAGGGCAGTCTGAAGTCTCTCAAGCGTCTGAGGTGGTAAAGACGCTGTCGGGCCTTTTTCACCTTGGTGTTGATGTGATAGGACCACGACAGGTCCTGCGTAATGTGAACACCGAGGTATAGGAAGCTGTCCACTCTCTCCACTGGGCTCCTGTTGATGATGAGGGTCTGGTAGTTCCACTCCTGCTCCGTACTAAAGTTTACTATCAACTCCTTTGTCTTGTTGACGTTCAGGAGGAGTTTGGCACCAATTCTCCAGATTTCCAATCTCCTCCAGGTAGGCCGTCTCATCGTTGTCAGTGATAAGGCCAACAATTGACGGTGTCGTCAGCAAACTTGATGATGGCGGTGGAGTTGGTAGAGGCTACTCAGTCGTGTGTGTACAATGAGTACAGCAGGGGGCTTAGAACAAAACCCTGGGGGGCTCCTGTGCTGAGAATGAGGAAGGCTGAGACATGTCCACCCATCCTTACTGCCTGTGGTCTGCCAGTTAGAAAATTGGAAAACAGAATAAAATAGAATACAGACACACAGACACAGAGATGAGCTGAGTCCCAGGAGCTCCAGCTTGCTGGTGAGTGTGGAGGGAATTATGGTATTGAATGCTGAACTGTAGTCGGTGAAAAGCATTTTAACATAATTCCCCCTTCTAGTGTCCAGGTAAGTGAGAGATGTATGGAGAAGATGAGAGATAGCGTCATCTGACCAGTTTCTGACCAGGCATTCAAAGCACTTCATCACTACTGAGGTGAGGGCTACAGGATGATAGTCATTGAGGGAAGCAGGATGTGGTTTCTTTGAAACAGGAACAATGATGGACTCTCTGAAGCATGTGGAGATCACCGGCTGAGATAAGGAGGGGTTAAATTCTTCAGTGAACACAGGTGCTAGCTGGTCTGCGCAGGCTCTGAGGACTCAACCTGAGATGCCGCCTGGTCCTGCTGCTTTCCTGGTGTTCATTCTCCTGAAAGCTCACCTCACATCATGCTCGGAGATGATGAACGCATTTCCCTTGCTGGCAGTGTCTTCCTGTCTGCAGCCATTAGCGTAGCTAGTAGCATCGCTCTCGTCTGCCAGAGTCACGTCCGCGTTCATCATACCGGATGTTGGTGCTTTATAGTCCGTTATTGTCCTAAGTCCCTGCCACAGGCTCCTAGAGTCACTCTGTTGAAGTTGTGAATCTAGTTTTCTCCCTTAGCGTTGCTTCGCCTCCTTCACCGCCTTCCAGACGTTGTATGACGCAGCCCAGTATTAGTGAGATTTACTGTAGCATCACGACACAGAGAGTTTTATTCCTCTCACACTTTTAAATCTGTGCTTTTTCTCATTTGTTGGGGGTTTTATTAAAATACAGATCAAGCACAAAAATTTGAACAGATACAAAAGAACTAGCGCTAGGATATGGGATAAGTACTAATACTAAAGCTAAGACATTAAAATGCAGCATATTGTGGCGTGGGCGGGGCGGCGGCTGACGACCAGCATGCCTTGCGGGGATGTCGGTGTGTTCACCATGATGGGGAAAGGTGTTTGGGTTAGTGATTTCGGCCCTGTTGTGTGTGTGTTGAGGTGTGTGACGTGTGAAATGTGCTCCAGTTCAGGCTGACGCTGAATTAGATGTAGGCTCCTGAGTGAAGGTGCTGCTCATGCCATACCAGCTGTGTGCCGAATAAAGTACTCCCAGCCATTGCATTGGGCAGCAAATAAGCTCACTCGTCTCTCCAGCATTCTTCCCGGCGTAAAAACGCTACAATATATACAGAGACAAGACGGAAACAGTTATGGTCCAATTAAAATAAACAATTTAGCTGTGTTATGTATATTACATTTTTGTGGGATTAATAAATTAAAAGCTGCAGATTAGTTTTGTTGTTTTTTTCTGATTTTGGTTTATAAAATTTCTGGGCTGTTATTATTTAAAAACATTGTTTATTAATTTTTGCTTAATGCTCGACATAGATGTACATTTGGTTAATACGGTGGTCATTTCTTAACAACCAACAAAAGAGGAAGAAAGTGAATCAAGAATAAACCACACAGACCTGAGTGACAGGGAAACAGGGAAACAGCAAAGGAACAGAAAGATGCCAGAAAACTGAAGACACACAAAACAGAATACAGTTTCATGTTTAAACAATAAGTGAGAAACACAAAGAAAGAACATAAATAGAGTATTTTGTTCACGCATGGCTTTTTTTTCTTTTCTTCTAAGGTAGAATTAATTAGACTTCAGCATGTAATGACCTGAATAAACAGTGTAAGATCAGAGCGCTGATCAGAGGCAGCGAGGGGAAAAATAAGTCCTGATTCACATCTCTGTAAAAGAAAGAAAAACAGTAACTCTTATTACAGGCTGGTTTTACACCAAAAGAATTCAATGTGTAAATACACACACACACACACACACACACACACACAGAGAGAGAGAGAGAGAGCTCTTGAAAACGACCATCTGTGTATGAGAGTGGCTTTTTGGTGAGTCACGCTTCATCCAGAGGTTTTATGAACGCAAATAAAAGCGACGAGATTTAAACCTGGGCTTTTTACCTTCACTTTTTACTGTGAGCTTTGTTAAAGACTGAGCTATAATTCTAAAAAAAAAGAGAGAGAGAGAGAGAGAGAGAGAGAGAGAGAGAAAGTATTCATTTAGCCATCAGTAGGATTGTGGCTGAGGAGATGAAGAAAAAAATTCTGTAATAAGTTAAAAAAAAAAAAGTTCTTTGCACAAATAAGACTGAGATGTTTATGAGTTTCTTTTAACAGCAAAAACAAGAATTTTAATAATAATGCTCCTAAATAAATAAATAAATAAATAAATAAATAATAATATCTAATTTCAGATGAGTTTTCATAATTTTCTTTTGATGTAAAGCTGCTTTGCAACAATGACAATTGTTTAAAACACTATACAAATTAATTTTAATCTAATTGAATGAATAATAATAATAATAATAACAATAAGAATAATAATCCCATATAAAGTTTTTATTTAAACATTTATGTAACCTTTCAGGAAGGAGTCTCCAGTGTCAGTGATTTGTAACTTTAAGTTTTAGAGGAGTTTAAACTTTAAACTTTCTTAGCAACAAACTGCTTTTTTTTATTGATGTATGTTTTTTCATTATATAATTTAAGAGAAAAAAGAAAGGCTGGATTCTTATACAATACAGTAAGTGTAAACAGGAACTTGTTAAATAAACATTATAATCTGCTAAAAGTGCAGTAACTATGAATACATAGAAAGTTTGATATTTTGAAAATTAAGAAAAAGAATTTAAAAAATATTATTGTGGCATAACAGTTTATATGTAATTTAAATAATAAAGTTATTAGGATGATTTAAAAAAACTTTCAGATATGTTTATTAATGTAATTTTTTTAGCTTTAACAATGTAACAGTTTATTCCTTTTTAAAAACCACACATCCTGATGTGTTTTTGTTCTTAAATAATTTATGTTTTATTTCACAATTACATTTTGTGGATGTTTTTTTTTTTTGTAAATTACGTCAGACATTCTGCAAACATGAGGACTCGTTTAACGGTTAATGAATTCTGGAGTTGAAAAAATACATAAAATAAAATAAAACTCCGAACACTCCCAGTGTGTAATTATTTTTAATTTTTTTCACTTTTTTGCTGGAGCTCGTGCTTTTCCTGTAGCCTGAATGCCAATAATTAGCTTAGTATGACAAGTTTCTGATTCTTAATGCGCTCGAAATATGTTTATCCCCTTATGTGTGTGTGTGTGTGTGTGTGTGTGTGTGTGTGTGTGTGTGAGAGAGAGAGAGAAAGAGAGCAGATGATGGGTGATTCTAATGATCCAGGTTTGGTAGGAACACACACTCCCATGCTCGCTCCCAGGCCCTCTTTAAACACACACTAACGCTGAGTGTGTAATTAACACAGTCTCTTAAGAACGCTTTAAAATAAGCAACAGCAAGTCCTGGGCTTGGGTTTAATTTGTGTTCAGAGCGCCAGCCTACGAAGGATGAATCATCCAAGTCACCGATCATCTACGCCTCCTGACTCGCCGACTCTCTGTCCGAGGCCAGGGGAAACCCACACGCTTCAGAGCTTCCCTGAATATACGCTCGGAGAGAAATCCAACACACGTTGCTTTCTTATCTGAAACAATTACCTTCTAGATGGAGATAATAAAGGCAGCTTTTGGACCACATCAACATCCTATGATGTAAATATCTGTGTTGATGTAAAGTTCATTATTTATGAATAAACTGTAAAGAGCGAAACACTGTAGGATCATGAGGTCGGACATCTTGCTTTGCTGCCAGTCTCTGGGACCAGTACTGAGGCCGTTCGTCATTTAGTCCCATGTTAACCTTTAACGGTAAAGAATTTCATCTAGCGGGGTTATTAAGATACTGTACCAGGATACAGCAGGAATCAGGTGTTCTACTCATTCATTCATAAAATAATTATGATAATAGTATATAAGATACTCTGTGGCGTAATCCTGCGATACCACTATACAGAGGAAACATTAAATTCATGGTGAGTGACAATTAATGCAACCGGAGCTAAATGAAATGTTGAGAAGAAAAACATTACAGTCAGAATGTTAAAATTTGGGCCTGAATTTAAGCCAGTTGTTTTTTCTCTCCATGTCTGGGTTTGTAAAAATCTGGGGTCACTCGGTAATACCCTTTTTTTTTAAACATCCACAATTATGACACTGTCTCTACGCACTCATCCTGGACACTTATGGACACTTATGGACACATTCATGCATAAATACACACAAGTCGCTTTGATAAGTCACTTTTTGATTCTGCTGATTTGCAGAGCTCCCAGTTATTTAGTTTCTTCATTTTTTTCTTAATTTACACTTAATTTGCACAAGTTCTATATTTTACACTAAATTTGTATATTTTCTATATTTTGCTATATTGTACAGAATGTCCTTATTTGTACAGAATATTTAAATTTTTATCCTAGTTAAATTTATTTTCTATTGTATTTCTTTTTTATTTATATTTATTACTTATCTATAAGCTTATATTTTTTAAGGTCACCGGCGGTCGTATAAGCGTTTCACTGCGTATCTCACTGTGGTTCGGAGTTCGGAGGGTCCCAGGTTCAAATCCCACGACTGCCAAGTTGTGCCTGTTGGGCCCTTGCTTACGGCCCTCAAATGCTCACATGTATAATGAAATGCAAAGGATAAGGGTGTCTGGCGAAGGCCTAAATGTAAAAATCATATCAGCGTATCCTTTCCTGACTCCATGCCATGCTTGTGTTTTCCCTTCTGCAGGTACGTACCAGGGCCAGTGGGTGGGCGGCATGCGGCACGGCTACGGCATTCGGCAGAGCGTCCCATACGGCATGGCGGCCGTGATCCGCTCTCCCCTGCGCACCTCCATAAACTCTCTGCGCTCGGAGCACAGTAACGGCACGGCAGGGACACCCGGCACTGGGGGCGGCATCAGCCCGGCGGCGTCGCGTGGAGGCTTCGTCCTGACGGCGCACAGCGAGGCGGAGCTTCTGAAGGCAAAAAAGAAAGGTCTGTTTTTCCGGCGCTCTCTGCTCAGCGGCCTGCGTCTGCGCAAGTCCGAGTCGAAGAGCTCGCTGGCCAGCCAACGCAGCAAGCAGAGCTCGTTCCGCAGCGAGGCGGCCATGAGTACGGTGAGCTCTGCCGCTTCCGATGTTAACTCCACCATCAGTCTGGGCGAGGCCGAGGGGGAGCTCCTGCCCACCAGCCCCAACACCAACGATGACGGCAACGACGATGACGGCGTGGATGCTACGGCCACCGAGAGCTACGCAGGCGAGTGGAGGAACGACAAGCGTGCCGGGTGCGGCGTGAGCCGGCGCTCGGATGGTCTCTGCTACCAAGGCGAGTGGTTGAGCAACAAGCGCCACGGCTACGGCTGCACCACCTTTCCAGACGGCACCAAGGAGGAGGGGAAGTACAAGCAGAACGCCCTGGTCAGCGGCAAACGCAAGAATCTGATCCCGCTACGTGCCAGCAAGATCCGTGAGAAAGTGGACCGTGCCATCGAAGGCGCAGAAAAGGCGGCCGATATCGCGAAGCAGAAGGCCGAGATCGCTCTGTCCAGGTGAGTGTGAAGCGTCATCGCACGTCACGCTCGGAGTGAAAAGGGGGAGGAGTTATTACTCTATTGAAAGTTAGGATTGTCACAGGAATGATTCTCAGGACTGCCCTCTGCTGGTGAGCCACAACGGCGATTAAAACACCATCTGATCTCACCTCTCTTGTGAGCCATGTCCCTCCTGGATGACTTTATTTACAGTTATGATGTAGCTAGGAGGCGGGGCTTATATATATATTGCCAGAAAAAAAGCTAATCTTAGATCGAGAAAGAAAGTTTCTTAAAGAATCCAGTGAAACTTCAGATTATTATTTTTTACCAACTTCGCTTTTTCTTATAGTGTAATTAAATACAGATCTAGAAACACTTACAGCATGTAATGATACGGTATGTATACATTAAAGTACACACACACACACACACACACACAGCATCGGTAATCCTGCGCAGTGTTCTGCCCCACCTACTTGGCACCTTTAGATTAGTTGATCATCTGTATCTGGTGTGACTGTCTGGAGTTTCGTGGGTTTTAATGAGAAGTTCTCCTGCGATCTGATTGGCTACAGCAGACCCAGACTCGGTGGATTGTATAATCGAGTCGAGTGAGAAATATTTAAAAAAATCCCTGAATACAGTAAATGCAACATGATGCACAAAAGCACTTGAAGCGATCGACACACACACACACACACGCAGGCACCTTCACATCAAAACTAAACCAGGATGTGTTTTAAAGAAACATTCATGGAATTACATTTAAGATAATTATCTTGTGAAATACTCGCTGTATGTATCAGATTATTGGAGCTGAATGAGGCTGGTATGGATCGCTGATGTATCAGCACACTGACAGACATGT
The DNA here is from genome assembly GCF_024256425.1 of Clarias gariepinus. Classification (NCBI taxonomy): domain Eukaryota; kingdom Metazoa; phylum Chordata; class Actinopteri; order Siluriformes; family Clariidae; genus Clarias; species Clarias gariepinus. Next base: position 34,308,975 of record NC_071109.1, read on the forward strand.
GTGTGTGTGTGTGTGTGTGTGTGTGTGTGCGACAGCAGGGGTTTGATCGATAACTGTAACTGAAAGTGTGTGCAGTGTGTTTGAACTGCGTCTGATGTGTGTAATGTAACACTGAGGCTTTGTTTCGAATGGATCGTGTGAGTTACGGCTCACGCCCAAGTGATTGTCTCAGCACGGCTAATCGCACTAGCCTGGTTTTTTAAGGGGGGGGGGGATTATAGGGGGTCTGCTGCTTATAAGTTTATAATCTGTCAGTAAGAAGGTTCACGCTGGAAATCGAGGAAGACGTGAGGTGAGGACGAATAAACAGAAACCCAAATCGCTCTCTGTCTGTCACGTGGGTTTACGTTTAACTTTACATTGTTTCAGGCTTTTTCTCAGCTAACTATACTTTTCCCACGCACAACGTTCTCTATAATCAATCTGTTCATTTGAAACTCCATAAAAATGTAAAAGTTCTGCTCTGCGATGACATCAGTTTTACCTCCCAGATGATGTATGTCACTGTAATTTTTTATAATAATGTTACAACACTTAATGCACCAGCGCTTTGTGTTCAGGAGACAGGAGTTGCCCGCGCTGTGCGTCGCGCGCTGATGTGTTTGTTTAGTCTGGTTCAGGTCACACCACCTTGTAGTGTTAGAAACCTCAGGGGACGACTGACGGAGACGGATAGACATTATACAGTGGACCTGTACCACTGAAGTCAAACTGGTGGAGGACGCCGCTGATGATGCTCTAAACTGACATTTGTGTATTGTTTAAAATCTTTCTCATGATCTTCAACAAACAAAAGGTTGTGTACGCAACAAAATTCAACAATGTTTTTCTTTATTCAATTTCCTGCCACTTTCTTTGATTCCCTTCACCATCACAATCAACACAGGAGTTTGCTGTTATATATTTAAACTTAATAACATTCAATCGATACTAAATTGCATACGTGTATAATTATGAGCAGACCTGCAGGCTGATTTATCCAACGTGTGTAAGAGGTGGAGGTATCGCGTTTTGCAAAATGGCACAGAATTACCACTGATTAAAGACTAAAACCTTTTTAATATAAAAGTATAATTTTTTGACCGCTTGGACCAATCATACAAATTGGACGTGTTTTAGGAGCTGATTAACTGATTAAATGCCACCAAACTCTGGTTGTTATGGAAACGGCAGATTTACACATACAGTTTTGGATCGCAGTGGAGCAAACCAAGAGAGCAATCCAGAAATCACGCTAAACTGCAAGCTAGTTAACATTAGCATGTCTAACCAACCCGCTATGTCCTCTAACTAGTTACTAGCTATTAGCTATCTGCTATTTCTCAGGTATATCACTCCATGTTGTGATGTTATAATAAAATAATAAATGATGACTTAGTGTTACTCCTGTGAAGCTAATTATTTTCCTGTAATAACACGTTCCTGTAAGTGTCTTATTCCTTATAAAAGAGCAAATGTGCACCGATTACAAATAACACATTTATTAAAGAACTTTTCTGTTCATATAAGAAGTTTAACCTCCTCAGTTCTGCAGATTACTTCAAAAAACTTCAAGTTAAAAGCATTAGCAATTTTTTTACTCTTCCTGTAAATGCTAAATAAGCATCTCGTTATCTGTTACTATAGAAACAATAACGTATCAGAACGAGATTCGCCCTTCTAATTATAGGGAATGAATTTACTCCCACTGACCAATCAGAATTGAGAATGTTGAGAATGGACCAGCACTGTGTGGATCAGGCTTTTATTTTAATATCACTGAAGTGTGTGTGTGTGTGTGTGTGTGTGTGTGTGTGTGTGTGTGTGTGTGTGTGAGTGAACGTTCCGAGGTATGCATGCGCTATATCTAGATCCTCACTCACCCTTCAAATCCCATTGACCTGGTTTTAGAGCGAGTGATTACGCACTAACCGCGCTCATCTGCTCACTGCTTAGCCTCCTCTTCTCCCATTCACCCAACAGCATTTCTTAAATCCCCAATATAGACACATTTATTATATAGACACCTTTTGCTCAGGTATAAAATGAACACATAGTACACACACACACACACACACACACACACAGATAAACAAAAAGTAAACGTGTGTATGAACTGAGTTGTTCTTTCTCGTTAGTCTATAATCAAACGTGACTCAGACCTAAATAAATAAACCTGCTGTAAGAATATCCTGAACACTGACATGTTAAACACATCACACGTCACCTCGAATGACCCTGAAACACCCTTTCACCCCACCCCCTCCCCCCCCGCCCCTTTCTTGGTACATATGAGAGTGAAAGGGCCACTTAAAAATAAACAAAATGGGACGTTCATATTGTAAGAGTTTTTACACATAACATGGTAAAGCAACACACATTCAATAAACAACATGTAAATTAATAAAACGTAATTAATTTATAAATGTATTACATTGTGCATCTTTATGAGGCTACGATCCTGAAGAGCGAACGCTAGTTACCATTGATTTATCACAGGTTTAATTCTGTGCCAAATGCGCTGCATGTTGTATTTGATTTACAAAGCTTTTTAAATTAAATGAATATTTTAAACAAAGTTCTCAGATCTGATTCACATTATTACATTTATTTATTTTTTGGTTTTGTTTTTGGTCTGTTAATGTTTAATGCTAGCCTAAAGGGGAAAATAAAAATAGACAGCTGTTGCTTCTTTTATCCTTCATACGCTTAATGCTAACACAATTCATGCTAAGTGCTAATTTTGCTAAAGCACTGACAGGTGTACTACCTAGTTTCACTCTCTCACTCGCTCACTTATCGTCTTTACCACTTTATCCTGTTTACAGGGTCGCAGGGGGCGGAGCCTATCCCAGGAGACTTAGGGCACAAGGCGGGCACACGGGGCACACATACACGTACACACTTACACACCCATTTCCACAGACTATGGGCAATTTGGGAACGCCAGTTACCCTAATCTGCATGACTTTAGACTTTGGGAGGAACCCGGAGAACCCGGAGAACACGGACTCTGGAGGTGCGAGGTTAAGCCACAGTGCCAACTCTTTCTAGTTTGCCTTTGAAAGGCTCGTGAAGGAACGAGTGTTTACGGCTGCTATAATGTGAATCAGAACCGGAACTAATCCATGTCCTGGCGTCTGCCCGGCTGAACAATGCATCTGGTAATTCATCATCTATGTCATCATCATCATCATCATATCCTGATCAACAGTGTTCCCAGAGACAGCGCCTAGAGTAGAGCTCAGTTCCCTAAAGAAACCCTTCAGAAGTCTCTCAGTGGTCCTTAAGGTTTAATTATGCGCTTTTAACGAGTTTTATAAGTTGTGCTGCGTCCTCTAGGTACTCTATCTGGAGTTACAGAAGACATCCCCTTGAGGGCACCACCACAGTGACAAGCAATTAGCTTTAAGAGATACGGTTTAGTAAGGCTCTGAGAGGGTGAAGTCCTAAGCTCTGTGTCTGTACTGGATACAGGTGGCCTGAGGGACTGCAGGAGGACTGGGAGAAGAGGTGTGGAGTTGATATTACTAATGAGGAATGGGAATTGATCTGGGATTGGGTGAGATAAATATGTTTGTCTTTGTAACGGCTCCGAATGAAGCATGGGCTGCTTATCCAACATCACAAGTGCAAACGAGATGGATCCTTCTCTTTAGTAGGGATCATGATGAACACGTCACCAGTTGACCCAAGTCACTCAGCCTGGAAATTTTCAAGTTTCGTCAAAGTTCCATATATTTTTATAAAGTGTGAATCACTATGACGTTGCAGGTATGAAGACGCATTGTTTATTTAAACATACAGCACCATGGACTCTACATACTGTACTGAATGTAAACGGGACGGGATCTGCCTCTAAAGCAGGCCAGTTACTCAGTAGCTGCGTTTACATGTGCAATATTTATACACTTTGATTGAAATCATTTAACTTAACTGCTTACATGGATGCTGATCTGATAAGATGTGTTCACATGCTTAAAGTACTTAATCAGAACATTCCCTCCTTTTTTACATGTACAGTAGTTTACAGTTTTGCTATGAAGCATCTAATTGGCCGTAAATATAACAGAAGTGGAGGTATTGTGTTATGATTGGTCACAAGAATTCAGTTTCCTCTCTGATTGGTTAGATGTTTTACCACGTGTGAAAAGACGAGCTAATCAGAGCTCCTTCCCCAGCCACGTACCCAGTGGATGAAAGTAAAGACGTCCGGGTCAGGGCTGGAAGTTAAATGTCCTTCCTGAAACGTATCACCTGATCTAATGTCACCCCATGTGGGGCAAACATTTGCAGAAAGACTATTTATTTCAACAAAAGAGAAATGATCAGAACAAGTGTTTTACCTAATCAACAGATTATCAGAGGTTTACAGCCCACTCACATTCCCATTGGAAATCCATTTGGATCGGGTCAGACCGTTCCGACTGAGGTGGTCACATGACGCAGGTTTATTCTGATTAGGTGATTATTGACATCATCAGTGAAATCAGTGAGTCCACAAAAACGCACCCAGTACCACACAGGCTGTTTCGTGGTGTAAATGCCGAACATGTGCGGTGACCCGCCTCTCAGCTTTGGGTCAGAACCGTTTACAACACAGCATGAATACGACAGGAAGGACACCAGGGAGAGTGTGACATTTTCTGTAGACTGAAAACACAGTTCCCTGAGAAAGCGAGCGCGCCACAACACTCTGCTAAAGTTCTTAGAATAACCGAAGCCTCAAAAACAGAATGTTTTAACGATTTAAAGGAGGTGGAACATAAGGCATCTTTATTTATAACTATAAACAACATAAAACGAAAAGAAAAGACAAACTGAGAACTGAGACTGAGAACTGCGAGTAGCAACGCAATACAGAGACACGAGTCTTTCAAAACAACAACGGTGAAATAAATCCCTCAGGGGGAATAAAAACAGACCAGGAACCAACTGAAACCTGGGCTTTAAATAAATGAACCAAAACATGGTGCCGGTGATTACGGTGATGATCATGTGACTGAGATGAGGCACATGCATGGACCGTATCCAAAGCGCTGGACAAACCTGCGGTGACGTCGCCTCTGGTCAGCCACGGTTTATCCATAAATGGGCAAATGGGCGGAGCAAACAGAGCCTAGCCGTAGAACATGCCTACTCATCTCAGTTACCACAAGCTAGCTAGATTAGCTTTAGCTTAGCTAAAATGCTAATTTGGCTAATGTTAAGATTGGTATACATTGTCCCGTGTTAACTCCTACATTTCTTGCAGTAAGTTAAACTACAATTAGCTGGTTAGCTAAAGTGATCCATAGCAGACAGCTAAAGCTGCCACTCAAAGTGTCCACACCCCTAATTAAACATAATACTTAACATAATTTACTGATGAGTAACTGATGAGTTACATAAAAATTCACCCCCTGTACAGTTGTCACAGATGGGAAATCTAGTTATTGACACCAAAACCATGTTTTGTAGCAGGCTGTAGACATGTTTATTTCTGTTTGACATTTTAATGTGGCTGTCAATGGGGATTGATTTGCTGTTGGACTCACTGGACCCTATTGGTCATTTGAGGAACTGCATGTTTTGGCACTTCTGCGTTTTTATTTTCCAGAACCGAAGGACGCCAATTGAATGCATGCTACAGTAGGAAGTCGGTGCAAAAATAAAAATTCTTCAAAGTCCACAACAATATTCACCATGATCCAGTATGTATTGTCTACATGAACATGCTTTATCTTTTTATTACATTTCTTAATTTAAATTACATTTATTGAGAAAAAAAGCCCCCATTATCTGAGTAATTTCTAAAGTATTTATTCCAGCTGCTCATACATGCTAGAGCGGTAGAATTGATGTAGAACTGACCTTTAAAAGAGCTCGCTATCAAAACAAATGCTTTGAGATTGTGTTAAAGTTTAATTTAAAAAAACCTTCTAGAACCTACAAATAGGAAACACCATGTCTTTGCACTAGTGTAGCGACTTTATTATGTAGCTATGAGACAAGGAACTAATCAACACTTACTGTACCGTGCTGCTCAACCAAAGGCACGAAGGTGTGTTATAGAATATTATATTAATATTATAAATACTATATGAGCCAGTGTGGTGTGATGAAGTTGATTATTTTCCACTAACAGCATGTTCTGCAGTGATGTACACTACCATTCAAAAGTTTTGGAACACTTTCTAACTCCATGATGGTTCCTGATGTTTATTTCTTTCTACATTGTAAAGGAATGCTGAAGCCGTCCAAAAAATGTTGTTGCAGTTTTTCTTGTTGTTACGTAATTACCTAATTCCATATGTGTTATTTTATAGTTTTAAAATCCCCAGTATTGTTGTAGAATGTAGAAAATAAATCACTAAACAAAAACAAAGAAACTTGCAAGTGACCCTAAACTTTTGAACAGTAGTGTAAGTTCCTGCACACGATGCATTATAGCAGCTATAAAGCGTCAATCCTTTATCAGACTCTCTTTTATTCTCCCCTTTGAAGTTTAATAAGATACACAAACAAAAACACAGCTTGCTACTGTATGTTAATAAGGAAACAGTTGCAGTTTTACTTTTAAACTTCATCGTATGAACAACAATAAATTTTTCGCAGCTATACTTCACCATTTTTTTGTTTATTTCATCACTGCCTCTTTGCTTAAGCTCTTTTTAAAATATACTTTTAGAATTTATTCTTTTAAAACCTGAACACAGGTGTGTAACTTGATGCAGGGCATTACGCACCAGATTTAGCTCTTAATTTGTTGTTTTAAGAACATAAGACAAGCCACAGAGTGTGTGGAGTTTCATACAATTTAGCAAAAGAATAAATAACGGTGTGTGTGTTTTACGCTGTGACACGATGATATTCAGCTCTCTATTAGACTATTTTTAAAAAAGAAATTTAAAGAAGAAGTGACTGATCAACAATAATAAATCTAAATAAATGACGTTTAAATTAAAACTTCCCCAATCCTATGCACGTTAGGTCGGATGCTAATGAAAGACGATCCTACGCTGCAGGTATTGCGACATTCCTTGCTAGTTTTTCTACTCACCCGCACTTCGTACGTTTATTAAACGTGAACAGGAGAAAATTTAAGCTTGGAATGAAGTAGCAGAGATCGTGGTATCGTGGATGGCGCTAGTACTGCCTTGGTAAATTTAAGCTAGTTAGAAGCTAAAAGCGAAACGTTTACAGCAAATCAAGCAAACGATTATCACACTGATAAGTGCATCATGCAATTTGGGTTCCACTAGCTAGCTTACCTTAGACAGGCCACGCCCACAAACCTGTTTAGTTCAATTAGTTAGATAAAATTTGATTTGCCAATTTTTTTTTTGCTTTTCCTTTAATATTAGTATTAAACTAATATTATTAATTACCTAATTAATATTAATTTTAAGTGATTTTTTTGTAAAACTTAATAATCAAAATCGCTCAGGTGGTTCTTATTATATTAGCATCCACATTTCAAACAAATCGCAGTGGTCACAACCTGAGTGTGTCACAGATTAGAGGAGATCTGTTTGTGCAGGATGTGAGCTAGCGGCTAAGCCGATTAGCTTCTGGGTCATCGCTGTTAGGTGCAATAAAGGAACCCAAACGCCTCCTGATGAGCTAACACCGGAAATTAGCATGACTCAGCGCCACATCAACGCACGTTAGTGGTGTCGGATTAGAGCTACATCACCGACGTTTATTATCAAGGAGCGCGCGTCAGGGGCTTCTGTGTTCCCTGGCTAGGAGTTTAACTCCAGGTTCTGTTAGCATTCAGAGCTGTGTCAGGTGAGAATGTTGACGAGCACAAGGCTGGAGATCATTATGTCGGGCTGATTGGGTTAGAATGGCAGACTTGACATGTTATAAGGAGGGTGATGCTTGAAATCATTGGGATTCTTTTGATTGGGTGAAGCTGCTTTGCGACAATGACAATTGTTAAAATAAAATTGAATTGAATTGAATTTAAATGGTGTAACACAGTAAATGGAACGTGAATAAAGTGTGAATAATGTCATCTATTTAAAAAAATGCCTTATGTGACATTGTTAAACTTCGTAACTTAATTATTAAACAAGCCGATGGAAGAGAACGTAATTTCATTGTTATTCGGATCACTTCTGGGTTTCTGCTGTTAAGGGGGCGGAGTTATGAATAAGTGATTTCACTCCTCCAAAGCCATTAGTTATACACGTGGACGTGGTTGATGAAATCACTCCTGAGGTTTACCTGAGACACATTTCCTCCTGTTTTATGTTGCAAATCAGTTATTTTTACATGATGTATGAAATGAGACGGAGAAACAGCCCACCTCGATGAACCTCGATAAACCAACTGAACTGACACATGGGTCGATCCAGTGATATGTCCTACAGGTAAAGAGGTTCTGCACTTCACCCACAGGCAGGATAAAGACACTCCAGGAGGCACTTAACGCTCTTTCTTTTTTCTATACGGCCAAAACACAGCATGGGCGCTTAAAACTGTCTTATCTAGGTGAAGAAAGTGAATTTTCAGATAGGATCATGTACAGTTACACCATGGTACATAATTCTTAATGCTTTTTATTTCCTGATCCATGCTTAGTTTTTTGTTAATATGCATACACATTTTTTTTTTTATTAGATAAAAGAAACACATTAGCTAAAAACACATTTCATGTCATTTTCTGTAGTGTCCGTAACTTTTTTTAATTTAAATCTTTCAACTTAATCTCAATTATCATTCAGATGAATCTTGGCCAATTTAGATTTTACATGTAAAGTCATAAATCTAAAAAAGTGTATTATTCTAAAATGCTACATTTTTGGGGTACATACTGTATAAAATCATCTACTCAAAACCGCTGAAATTAGCAACCTAAAGGGAAGCGAGATTCCTCAGCGAGATGTTACGTAAACTTCTTTGGCACACACATTTTCTGTATTATAAGTATAACATCAAAAGACAAATTTAGCAAATAATTCACTCCTACCCCAGAGGACTCTGTCCTGCCTGTCGATATGTAAATACTTTAGAGCACCACCTGTAGTATTATAGAGGAACAGCAACATTTTACCACCTTAAATAAAACTCTCTTTCGGCCACTCCTATCAGGGGGTCGCCAAACCGATCGGCACAGAGCACAGAGATTAGAAATTTATTTTAAACAGTTGATCTTAGTGGTGTGTAAACTAGCACACAAAATTATGTGTAACTATGCAACTGAATCAATTTATTCTCTTATCTTTAGTTACTACTGATATAAACCTTAATCTGAAAAATTACAAAATGACACTATGTATTTTTCTTCTCTTTGCTTTATTGGATTATTTTTTACTTTCTTTTTTAAAATGTCCGTTTGTCTATTGCATAAATTGTTATTTATGTTGTTTATTTCTGTTTTGTGCTGTATTTGCAATTTTTGCTCAGAAACACTTTCCTGTAAAAATGAGTTTCATTCCACTTTGATCAATATTTCACTTTTTAGACATGACATCCCACTGCAACCAAATCTCTGATATCGACTTCATCATACTGAAAATCTACCTGATTTATCACCTATAAGATGTTAATGAAATAAATGGACGAGGCTTTATCATGTGTGTCTGGGATCGGTTCACTGTTACACGATTCACACCGAACATTCAGCATCCAGCTCTGACTTCTCTTCTACGTGTTAATGAAGGAGACTGTGTGTGTGTGTGTGTGTGTGTGTGTGTGTGTGTGTGTGTGAGAGAGAGAGAGAGAGAATACTGTGCTTAGGTGTGAGAGGCGGGGAGCTGCGTGTTAGGGAGGGTGTGTGTGTGTGTGTGTGTGTGTGTGTGTGTGAATGAGAGGAAACTCTGATGTCATGCACTGATTAACTCATTAACAGTCGAAGTGATGGAGCTGCTGCTACTGAGGAAGGAAACAGAAAGAAACAAGAGACTTAGAATTAAATATCACAGAGCTACATGTTATAGTTACACTTTATTATATTTTATAATCATTCACATGCGTCTTCTGTAAATACACACGCTGCTTAAAAACAAAAGTGTGTTGCAGTGCATAATGGGTAAAGCATCAGTGACTTGCCTCAGGCGTGATCAGCCACGCCTCCTTGACTGAGACTGAGACACAGAGGCCACGCCTCCTTCACTTAGACTGAGACAGAGGCCACGCCTCCTTGACTGAGACTGACAGATACACAGGTGGTCTTTATCAATGGTTGTTTGGTGAGAAATTTTGCTCTTCTACACTGAATCAGTCCGAGTGAGTGAATTTGATTCTGAATCATTTGAGTCGACTCTCGATTCACAAACCCTGGACTCGAATAACGGACTGTTTTTTTTTACCCTTTACGTCTCTGTACTGTGTGTCAGTGAGCAATCTTTTAAATAGCTTATACTCGAAAAACACAATCTACACTATCTAACACACACACACACACACACACACACACACACACACACACACACACACATCTCCAGGAAACTGACTGAAAGTGAATAAATGTTTTATCATGTCCACTCTCGTCCTCCTACTATCCACCTGCCTTTTTCTTTTTTTCCCAGCGCAGCATCTCTCTCTCTCTCTCTCTCTCTCTCTCTCTCTCTCACTCTCTCTCTCTCTCTCTCTCTCTCTCTCTCTCTCTCTCTCCCTCCCTCTCTCCTTCTTTTCGTCTCTCTCCCCCTCTCTCTCTGTCTCTCCGTCTTTCCCTCTCCCTCTCTCTCCCTCTCTCTCCCTCTCTCTCACTCCATTCCTCCCTCACACATTCTCCTACGGTTGCCAGGACAACCAGAAAGGCCTGTCCCACCTCGGCTCACCTCACCCTCACACACACACCCACACGAACGGTGAAGAGAAGCCGTCACAGCTCGATCCCACTCAGCACAAATCACACGCTAGCACACAGCATGCCCACACACACACACACACACACACACACACACACCTGACCTGCTGCCTGAGAGAGTGAGAGAGTGAGACAGGGGACCTGAACTGAAAAGAAAGAGGGAAATGGATACGCGGTCACGTGCAGACTCACACCAAGACACAGGAATAAAAGACCGTTAGAGAAAATAATCAATAATCATCTTCTGTTAAAACAGTGTGTGAGCCGAAATGTTTAAATTCTCGTAACAACTGAAATATTGTTATTTGCTGAAGTTCGTTACATCCTGTGTCGTTGAACGACTTCTGAGAAACGTGAAGTTTTACAAAGTGGTGAGTTTAAAGCGCAGGAGCGTTTCGGATCTCGTCCACTGTATTGTTTATCAGGTGGAGCCTCATGTTGACACACACACACACACACACACCAAAGACGCTCCTGGTGAAGTTTATGTAATATGGAGGTGACCGATCTCGCGACAAATCACTCCCTTCAGCCGTTTTAGAGAGATGATTGTATATGTGGACATTTTCCAGTGTTATACTGTCTCACTTCAAACGATAAGCATTTAAAATCATAATTATTCATATTTCTTGAAATGTTGTATTGAAGGTAAAATTGGTGTAAACGTTAAAACTGTAAAAACTGTGACTTAAATTGGTTTTTGGTTAAAGTTTAAAAAGCAAAAACATCTGTAGTGTCAGTAACCCTGTCTCAATATCTTTACAATTTTACAATAATAGACTTTTTCAGATTTATGACTTTTCATGTGAAATCTAAATCGGCCAAGTTTCATCTGAATGACAAAATAATTGAAAGATTTGAATTTTAGTTACGAACACTACGGACTTTAAAGGGCAAATTATATTTGTTATTTATTTCGAGATAAGAAACATTAAAAATGGTGAAACATGATCCCATCTGAAAACTTTTTCACCTACTGTAGGTGAGACGCTTTTTAGCACCATGTTTGGACTGTGAGTCTTTAGATGTCTCTCCCAAAGAGAATCACAGCGTCTCCACCTCTGACGCCTCCAGCTCTGCTTCCCGTCTCCAAACTCTACATCTGCTTCCACACAGGGCACAAACTGTTTTAACACTTCCTGATGAAATCCTGAGGAATGAAGAGTGGAAGTTATACAGATGGATAGAGAGAGAGAGAGAGAGAGAGAGAGAGCATGGGAGCGTTAGCATGTTAAGATCAGATCCAAAAGGAGACAGGAAGGTACAAACATTGGAGATTGTAGGCTCAAGCCACAACTGAGCTCTGGTGCTCTGGTGCTCTGGTCCTACTCCGTGGTCCTTGAGATGCTTCTACAGTTCGACTGGAGTCCACCTGTGCCTAATTTAGGTCATTGGACAGAATTAGAAATTAGAAATACAACAACCAACAGTCAACAACCAAACTGAGAAATCAAGGGTGAAGAGACTTGGACCCATGAGGGGGGCGGATGGCCTGGCCAGCCCCAAAAAAACGCCCGCTTCCTGCGACAAAGCGCTGTGGACGTCGGGAGGGGAGGAGCTTCTGAAATTCAGGTTTTGGTAGAAGGTCGTGGCCACGGCAGGCCGAGTGTAGGGAGCGGATTAGGGGAGGAACACGTGAGAGCGGTCACCGGCACTCCTCGACCAATCAGAAGGTGTCGTCGAGGGAGAAGTGGGCGGAATGGACTTCACACCAGATGAAGCGATCAGCGATGAAGTCTCTTGCTCCGCCCTTATAAAATCTTTTTTTACTCCATCGGACCACACTAAGAGGTTTTAACTAGTGCGAGTTTTAGGTTCACTGATTACAGAACATTCTGTCTTATTTTTATTTATTTAAAACATGTTTCTTTGTCCATCTCTTACGAGAGAAATCTTACAAAGTAAGGCTGTTATAATAATTTGTATTCGTTTCTGTATTTTATTTTTCTTTTGTAACTGATTAATACAGTGATGATGATGATGATGATGATGATGATTGTTGTTATTGTTATTCCAGGACGGCCCATGCGAGGGGGAAGGCGGAGGCGGCCATGACGGCGGCACAGAAAGCGCAGGAGGAGTGCAGGCTGGCCAGAATCGCAGCTAAAGAGTTCTCACCTTCGTTTCAGCATCGAGGAAACGGTGAGAACCCGAAACACGAACTAACACGCTTACACTTGGTCAGATCCCAGCCGAGCTCAGACGTGAAGCCCTAGTGGGTGGACTGAATCAGCCGCACTAATTAAATATATAAAAGTATTAAATAACACGGCGTTCGATCCTGGATTCTGATTGGTTTATTCTCTATAACAGCAGTTCTGGCTGTAGTGTGGGTTTATATTAACACACTCGTCCTGATACGATAGAGTTCCTATAGCGACGACTCGCTCGCGGGGAAGTGAGGAGATGTTTGTTTATGGAAAATGTATGGAAGGAGTCTCCAGTGTCAGTGCGTCGTACCACTCAAGTGTGTTTACACATATGGCAACCTTTATTCATTATAATATATTTTATACATTTGCTTATTTTAAAAAAAGGAGACTAACGACAAAGCTTGGAGTGTCGACTGTAGTAGAGATTTTATAGAGATTAATTTATAAATATATATTTTGAATTTCAATAAATGTAGCGTTTAAAATGAGTAAATGTGTTTAAATGATGGTTAGACTTGAGCTTTTTGACTGCTGTGGGTGGTATAAGGGAGCTGTGTGTGTGTGTGTGTGTGTGTGTGTGTGTGTGTGTGTGTTTGGGTGAGGGCGGTGTGGGAGTGAATGATGGCACAGGCAACAGGAAAATGAGGGGAGGTCAGGATTGACCTTTCTAATGCGCCCACGCGTATCAAGCTTAAACCCACACACACACATATACACACACACACACACACACGTATACACACGCACACACATTCACACACATATTTCCTCTCCCTTTATGTGAACCCCCTAGCAACCAAAAAGTGATTGTGGCTCAAATAAAATAAAATCTGTGAAAACACCGGGCTTGTAAAGACACTTATTATTATTATTATTATTATTATTATTATTATTATTCTGTGGACCTATGTTCGTTTGTTTATTTATTTATTTGTTTATTTATTTTCACTAAATCTCTACACAGTCACAGCAGCAACACACAAGCACATAAGTACAATAATGTACACCCACATTTACACTGTATGTTATATATATATACTGTACTGTACTGTACGTCCACGTGGAAAGGATTCACAGCGCATCAGTTTTTCCACATTTTATGTCACAGTCTTATTCTTAAATTCTTTTTTTTTCTCAGAATTCTACACACAACACCCCATAATGACAACGTGAAAAAAGTTTACTTGAGATTTTTGCTAATTTATTAAAAATTTAAAAATTGAGAAATTACGTGTATATAAGTATTCACAGCGTTTGCAAAATTGAGCTCAGACACATCCTGTTCCCCCTGATCATCCTGTTTCCCCTGATCATCCTTGAGATGTTTCTGCAGCTTAATTGGAGACCACCTGTGGTAAATTCAGTTGATTGGACATGATTTGGAAAGACACACACCTGTCTATATATATATATATATATATATATATAAATCCACCAATTGGTAGAGCGGCCAGAGAGTCTCATCAGACCTGAGTATTTTGTTTCTCATGGTTTGAGAGTTCTTCAGGTTCCTGATTGGTGGATTGCTGCAGAGATGGTTGTCCTTCTGGAAGGTCCTCTTCTCTCCACAGAGGAACTCTGGAGCTCTGACAGAGTGACCATCGGGTTTTGGTCACCTCCCTGACTAAGGCCCTTCTCCCCCGATCGCTCAGTTTAGATGGGCGGCCAGCTCTAGGATGAGTCCTGGTGGTTTTGAACTTCTTCCACCTACGGATGATGGAGGCCACTGTGCTCATTGGGACCTTCAAAGCAGCAGAAATGTTTCTGTAACCTTCCCCAGATCTGTGTCTGGAGACAATCCTGTCTCGGAGGTCTACAGACAATTCCTTTGACTTCATGCTGGGTTTGTGCTCTGACATGAACGGTCAACTGTGAGACATTATATAGACAGGTGTGTGTCTCTCCAAATCATGTCCAATCAACTTAATTTACCACAAGTGGACTCAAAAACATCTGCAGAAACATCTCAAGAATGATTGGGGGAACAGGATGATCAGGGGAAACAGGATGCACCTGAGCTCAATTTTGAGTTTTATGGCAAAGGGTGTGAATACTTATGTACTTTCAGATTTTTTATTTTTAATAAATTTGCAAAAATATCAAGTAAAATCTCAGTATATATAAAATTCAATTTCACTATAATGTTTTGGCACACTCACCATGTATCCTTATATGGTCAGAGGTTCCTGTGCTGTGTCATAAATGTTGCCTTAGAAGTGCACTGAAATCCATCGTGACCTCTATAGTAATTATACAGTAACGTATTACACTGGAGACGTCCTCTTTATGTTGTCATTACAGGAAACATCCTCCGCCTGTGTCCCGAGCGAGAGCTGCTACTAGAGAAATATTAAGCCTTATGGTATAAAGAATATAAAATAAACACACTGCCTGGCCAAACAAACATAAAAATAACACACAGTGTGATGAGAACCCACAGGATTGGGACTAAACAGCTGTGTGTCCATAATAAAACCACTCGTTATTGAGACTTATCAGAATAAAGTCTTCAGTTTGTTCGGGATCATAAAGACTGGACTTTGGAGTGATGGAGAAAGGTCATGTGACCTGATGAGTCCAGACTGATCCTATTCCAGAGTGATGGGCGTGTCAGGGTGAGAAGGGAAGGACATGAAGCGATGCTCCCATCATGCATAGTGTCCACTGTACAAGCCTCTGGAGACAGTGTTATGATCTGGGGTTGATCAGTTACTCAGGTCTAGACTCAGTAACGTTATGGGGCAATAAAATGAAGTCAGCTGACCACCTGAATGTACTGAACCACCAGAGGATCTCAGTGTTAACCTTAGCGAGTGATTCTGGGAGCATGAGCCATCATTTTCAGCTCAGTGAATATCTGGAGAAGACTTTACGGAGCGGTCCGACTTCCCTCTTATCAATACAAGCCCTCGGCCGAACATTAATGCGGCTCTGGATGGAAGTGAATGTTGTGTTGCTGCAGAAGGTTGTTGAGAGCGCCGCAGTGAACACACACCCTCACCAGTGAAATTTTACAGTGAGCAACTTTAATTTTTTTGGCCAGTCAGTGTGTATTTAATAAGTATAAAGTCTGCATTGTATTTTATTCTAAGCCATGTTTTCCCCAGCCGTGCTTTTCTAGTGCCTGATTTTTTTTTGTCCTTGTCCTCATCCTTAGTGTTTTATTTTTAGGATTTTTTTTGTTTTTGATCCCGGACTATCAGTTTATTTTTATAATACATTACTGCACTCTGTTTTTGCCACACTCCATTATAATTGTTGGTAATTCTCTGATTAACGAAATAGACATTCAGTAACTGCAGAGAAAACTGAACAAAAAAAACGTGTGTGTGTGTGTGCGTGTGTGCAGGAGTGGAGTGTGAAAGGCCGAAGCCGCAGCCCTCGAGCGACAATGACGTGGAGATGATGTCGAGCGAGACTCAAGACAGCACCGAGCTCTACATGAAGGGCTCGACTCCCACAGAACTCACTCCAGACGCCAGCCCGGGTCCAAGTCCCACCTCCAAAGCTCGGGCCCGCCCCAAAAACGCCCGCTTCCTGCGACAAAGCGCTGTGGACGACGAGAGGGGAGGAGCTTCTGAAATTCAGGTTTTGGTAGAAGGTCGTAGCCACGGCAGGCCGAGTGTAGGGAGCGGATCAGGGGAGGAACACGTGAGAGCGGCAAACACCAACGGTCACCGGCACTCCTCGACCAATCACAAGGTGTCGCCGAGGGATTACGGCACGTCCAATCACAAGCCGTCGTCACGGGAGAAGTGGGCGGAATGGACTTCGCACCGGACACAGACGCGACTTCTCGAGCAAGACGAGGAGAAGCTGAGCAACTACGAGATGGAGATGAAGCCGCTGCAACCCATGGACTCCAACTCCCAGAAGCCCTATGGGCAAGGAGAGGAGCGCCACCGGGGCAAGAACCGGGGCAAGAACCGGGACCGAGAAAGAGACAGGGACAGGGAGAAGGAGAGAGAAAAAGAAGACACGGAACGTCCCAGTGTGGACCCGGTGCAGAAGCTGGACAGTCTACGCACGGGGGAGAAACTGGAGGCTCGGCCTCTGCGCAGGGACCTCATGCTCTCGCCCCCACAAAAATCCTCACCCATTGCACTAGAACACGACAACGGGAACCGCACACAGCTCAAAGCCAACTCGGTGAGTGTGTGCGCGCACAAACACACACACACACACACACACACACACACAATTAAATTCAATTTGTGTTAAAACTAAAGTTGACTGATTGCTTTACAGCTGAGACGAGTTTAAGAGATCTTTAGGAGAGATTTAAACCCATCAGTAGTGCACAAGGTACGAGGGAGAGGAAATAACCGTAAATAAACAGAAGAGAACATGTGACCGTGCTTTACATTGTAGCAGATAGAGGGGGGCGTTCAAGTCAAAAAGGGACTTATGATGACATTTCTGGTGGAGGAAGACATAAAAGTGATTGACGTGTACAGAAGACTTCGGTCACAGTACGGTGATGAGACTCAGTAAGACATCAGAACGGTGCGAAGGTGAGAGAAGTACGTGTGTGAGTGCTGATCTCGGCCGAGGTGACTCGGAGCTCACTGTAGTCGTTCACGTGAACGTTCAGCGGGTGGAAAACGCCCGGTCACTGAAGATCAGTCGTTAATAACTTGCTAAAGAGACGCGTGTGTGTGTGAACTGTACACACACTCATTCACCAACACCACTCACACATCACAGGAACTCGGCTGGGAGTTAACATAAACTCACAAAGAAGAAGAACTGAGACTTTGATTGATTCTATTTTAAAGCGTTTAACGTTTGTAAATTTACCTAAATTACTAGAGGGTAAGATGTGAACCGATTCTGACCGTTGATTCGGTACATCAGTGAAACTGCAGGATACATTTGAACGCTGGAGACGTCTCGACCCAGGTGTGTCTGCGTGGCGTCTCGGTCTGGAGCGCACGTGTCCTGGGGTTAACCCTGATCTCTGAGAACTTTAACTCCTTTATGTGAAAACAGGTGGACGGAGAGAGCAATACAAGGCAGGCCAAACAACTCACACACACACACACACACACACACACACACTGCGCCGGCGGCCGCGTGCACCTTGGTAACAGCAGCTCGCTAAAGTGGACTCCGATTGGCTGCTTCACCTTGTTGCTAGGGAACAGCTTAAGCATCGCTCTGATATTAACCAATAGTAGAGTGTGTGCAGCTTACAGAGTGTGTGTGTGTGTGTGTGTGTGTGTGTAGATAGCTGCAGAGAGGCAGGATAGTTGTGTTAAACAGGTTTACATGACACACCAGCACACTAAACACACACACACACACACACACACACACACACTCAGTGTGTGTTTTATATATATTTTTAATAAATCTGAAGTGTTTGTTGTTAAATATATTAACATAAATTTACATGACTGTTTTCTGTTAATGTCACAGTGATGCCAATTTGTTATGATATTTATCTAATTTGGATTAAACCATGACAGTGTGTGTGTGTGTGTGTGTGTGTGTGTGTGTGTGTGTGTGTGTGTGGTTTGTAGCACGTGTTGTTGTTGCAAGAAACACGCTTCACTCATCATGGTCTGATTTCATGCCTTGCATGCGATGCTCGTGTTGCGTGTACGTGTGTGTGTGTGTGCGTGTGTGTGTGTGTGTGTGTGTGTGTGTGTGTGTGTGTGTGTGTGTGTGTGTGTGTGCGTGTGTGTGTGTGTGTGTGTGTCTGTCTGTGTGTGTGTGTGTGTGTGTGTGGGCTCAACCACAGCTGCAGAATCACATCAATTAAAAATCACATGCAGTCAGACGCTGAAGCTTGAGCACACCGATCCTAATGATCTGCTGAGTGCCACGATCAAACTGTGTGTGTGTGTGTGTGTGTGTGTGTGTGTGTGTGTGTGTGTGTGTTTATCTGACAGGTATTGTCCAGTCATTCATTTATAGATTAATTTGTTAATGATTTTTTTTAAAGAATAAAGGCCACATTTTTCCGAGGTTAAGACCAGGGTCAGATTTAGATCCTCAAGTGTGTGTGTGTGTGTGTGTGTGTGTGTGTGATCTCAATGTCAAACAAATTGCTTGACTAAAGAACACTAAGAAGTATTGATGTCCCTCCCCCCCCCCCCTCTCTCTCTCTCAGGGCTCCAGCTCAATTCTGGTTGTCATGGTGATTTTGCTCAACATCGGAGTTGCCATTCTGTTCATTCACTTTTTTATTTAGGACTCTAGTCGTTTCCTTCACTCCCTCTCTGTTTATCTGCTGTACGGATCGGGTGTGAACGCTGTATCTCCGGACACGGATCCGGTTCGAGGAAACGCAACGCAAACCACGAGGACGGAGGAGGCGGGAAGGGACGGAGACACAAAATCGGATTCTCACTCAACTCTGGGCTCAGCGTTTCTCTTTTTCTTTTCCACTTCTCCAAAGAGCTCTTGTTTTATTTAGATTTATTTTGATTTTGACTTTTTCCCATCGCTTTTCTCTTTGTTTTTTGTTTATTATCGGTAAGTGGGCTTGGACGAAAGGTGGCTATTTTGACATAACAGATGAAAAGCGTGTGTGTGTGTGTGTGTGTGTGTGAAGTGGTGTGAGCTCACAGGTGAATTTAACCCCATTGGAACGCTGTGTTGATGTAATGGGCTCCGTGTGAATTTTTCACCCCGTACACACACACGTCGGCCCTGAACTGACCGGATCCAGTAAACACTCCACATACCTGCACACATGACTGTTTGTTCCCCACAGCGTGGAGGATGACCATCATGTGGAGATAAAGATTTCAGTGGTTTAATGGGAAAACTATCAAACATATTACAGCATTAATGACGTGAAAGTAAGACGTGACTCACTATTTAACGTGCGTTAGTTTATAAGATTTCTTAAGTCGGCGAAAATCACTACATTGGTTTAACTGTGCGTTCACTTTTCCACCACTAGGGGGCTCCTCACTCACTCTCACTCTGACCCACTTATCCTGGACACGAGGGGGGGCACGAGGGGTCTGGAGCCTTTCACAAGAGGGGTACACCCTGGGCAGGGTGCCAAAACATTACAGGGCGCAACACACTCTCTCTCTCTCTCTCACACACACACACACACACACACACACACACACACACTCTCACACACACTCACACACACACACACATACTCTTACACACACTGTCGCACACACACACACACACACACTTTCACACACTTACACATACACACACACTCACACACTTACACACACGCACTCACACACACTTACAAACTTTACTACGCACACACACACACACTTACACACACACGAACTCACACACACTCTCACACACACTCTCACACACTCTCACACTCTTACATGTGCACACTCACACACACACTCACACACACACACATACAAACACACACACTCACTCTTACATGCACACACATACACACACACTCTCTCACACACACACACACACACACACACACACACTCTCACACACACACACACACACACACACACTAGTAGTCAGTAGGGATGGGACTCACCAGGGAACTCCAGATATGATATTTTCGATTATTTTGATTGTGATTCTGTAAATATCATGATTTTATAAAAGTCCCATTTTTATATATTATTTTCTGATCTTCTTCCCATCTTAAGCCCTTAAACCTTCAGGACCAGTTAAATACCTCTGAGAGAACTGAAGACCTGTTGAGAATAACTCTGATTCTTTAGTCTAACTTACACTCACAGTGTTTAAAAGAAAAAAGACCGATTGGAAGATTTTTAATCTGCACAAATTTTAATGTAAAAATGATAAATTATGATAAATTATGATCCAAAAAAGCGTTTCTGTTGCACCACCCGGAAGCTTGACTGGGTTAAATCCGAGGCTCATCATCCGAGTCACAGCCGATCAAACTGAGGACCGGGCGGATCCGGTGCCGGTCCATCAGCCAGTGCGTCTCTATTATTAAGGTAAAAAACGTTGATGTTAGAGTCAGTGTGGGGACGAATCGCAGTACAAAACCGAATATCTCCACCGATTAGCAGGGAGAACACACACACACACACACACACACACACACACACACCTGATGCGGATCTGTGAGGTCGCAGTCTTAACCACTACAACACTGTCCTTCTATACACATAAATATACACACCTCCTCCTACACAATTATGTTGTTTGTGTGGAAAACGGACTAATAAAACAGTAGTCGTGGTTAATAAACGAGAACGTTACTGACTTTATAAAACTTTACTACTGAATGATTTTGAAATATTTTTTCACTGGAACTGTCATAAAGGTGTCTATGGCACGGTGAAGCTCGGCTGATGGTAAATCGTCTGACATCATAACATCCATGAGCATGATTTATTCAGCCTCGCCCTGTAATATGTAGCTGATGCTTAACGGCGGACTCACACACACCACACACATCGACATGCTCCGGTGTTTAAACACCGTCTGAATGTTGGGGGGGGGGCTAACACACGGTCTCCTGTAAGGTATTAAACCCCGACAGGGCGCCATTAATTAACGTCAGCACCCACTCCACTGCACACACACACACACACACACCCGAGGAAGCCAGTGTTGTCCACCAGAGTGTCAGAGACTGTTAACTTTTTTTTTTTTTTTCAAAACTGCTGCTTTCGAAAAATAAATATTTATTGAAAAATTATTACAAAAATCTAAGAAAAAAAAATAGATTTTTTTAGCTATTTGCAAAATGTCTGGAAAAAAATGCCGACTGCCTTGTTTTATAAAGAGACCAATTTGCATGCTGATGTATGGTTTAGTTTTGTAAAAGCTACCTTCTGAGACAAATACGGATATAAAAGTCTTCTAGTTTTTGGAAGCAGTATACGGTTGCTTTTTATTTTTATTTATTAATTTATTTGTGGAATTGTTTTCTCTCTTGATCCCTGATGAAAATATCGAACCCACTCCAGCACCGCAGTGATGTCTTTCCAAAAAAGAAAAGAAAAGAAAAATCATCTTTCAGCAGGACACAAACACCTGAGACGAACTCCTGATCCAACCAAAAGGGAATAAACACTCCAAGGGATGCGACCACTTTATTTATTTATTTATTTATTTATTTTCTTCTATCCAGCTAACTGAACTTAAAGACTCTGAGCTGAGTGTGTGTGTGTGTGTGTTTTTATAGCATGTGTGTGTATGGGGCCTGTATCTCCTGCCTGAGTCACTGATCACTCACAGTCTGTGCTCTCTCTCTCTCTCTCTCTCTCTCGAGCTATATTTTCCTCTCTTCTCCCACCACATTGATTTTGAAAAAAAAAAAAAAGAAAAAAGGTAAAAAGAGCAATCAAATCGAAGAGGAACTAGTAGGTACTAACCAGGTGGGAGGTGAGACCTGCAGAAATCCAGCGCTGGGTTTAACACACCCTCGTCCTCGAGCCGAAGGAGCCGAAGGGACTCCAGTAATTACACGTCCTGAAGTATTATTTGCACATGTTTATGCTTTAATTAACATTTATTGAAATTGATTACAGTTTAAACAAAGTTTAAGTTATTTAATCCTCATAGATCTCTTATCCAAAATATAAATCCTGCACATTTAATTTGCATTTTATTTACAATTAATTTTCATCCAGGTTAATCGATCAAAATGAGAAATAAACTATACTGCCAATGAATCATTTATTCTATTTAAGTTAAATAAAAATGTTGACTTTTTAATGTTTGAGTGCATTTTAAAACCTTTTTAAACATTTTCTATTCGTCACTTTAATCTTTTCCCACGTCTGACAGACATCGACTGAACATCGTCACTTACGTTTT
Source organism: Clarias gariepinus (assembly GCF_024256425.1). Classification (NCBI taxonomy): domain Eukaryota; kingdom Metazoa; phylum Chordata; class Actinopteri; order Siluriformes; family Clariidae; genus Clarias; species Clarias gariepinus. The sequence goes on from NC_071109.1 coordinate 34,331,673, forward strand.
AGCTTCATGATTCCTCAGTAGGAGTTTATAAGGATTGAGTAAACTGTGATAAGTATTTCAGAAAATGGAGGGAAAAGGACGAGGACGAAAGTGTTTGATAAAAGAGGATTTAAGGGAGATCAGGACTTACTGGATGCCAAGTGACACAAAAAAAAGAAGAATGTTTAGAAAACTTTCCACGGTAAAAATGTTTCAGTGGTGACGTGTGGACGAGAAAAACGACGTATTCGCATGAGGCGTCTCTCTGGTGTCTGATGTAAAGCATGACATTAAAGTCAGAAATCTTTCTGGTTATATCGCCACCTGCTGGCTTGGCATGCTTAAATGGTGGGTTTTTCTTTGTGGACAAAGTTTTTTAAAGATGAAGGAGGAAAAATATCCCTTTTTATGCACAGCCGTGTACGTGTGGTCTGGGCCTAAAATCTCCTGGGAGGCTACAAATATGGTATTGCCGATAGAGAAATGTAAAAGAAAGAAAGAAAGAAAGAAGCTTACTTTAAATAGTATTTGCGTTTAGCATTCCAAATAGAATGTTAAATTATTTCCTTTATTTATAGATCTAGTTTCAGATTTTTATCTTCACAGCTTGTTAGCGAATTCGGTTGAGATCATATCAGACTCTCGTACAGCATCGCCACGAGTAATAACATGCGGCAGTCGCGCAGGCAATTTCTTTTACAAAGAAGACGATTGTTAAAAGGTTTACAACCTCGTTTAGGTCATGACACTGAAGTTATGATAATTACACATCCGGATTTGTTTACCTATATTAAATAACTTTTATTTTTAGCATGCTGTTGAATGTTTTAATAATTAACAGCCGTTGTATAGATTTTGATAGCGAACTATCTGTACTAGCTACTAACTATGAAGCTAGCTAGTTGAAGAGTAAATTATTTATTGTATAAGGACATAGAAGATGTAATGCTAGTCAGCCTATTAGCTAGCTAGCTAGTTTTTTTACATTTACCCCTCGACACCCTCAGACGCCCCTCGCCCGCTGCACTGCTGGATAGATTATTTAAAAGAAATTAAAACATTAAACACAACTAGCTTTATCAAACTGCCATATTTTTAACATTTTGTTTTTGCTAATGAATATGACGACCACAATGAATGTGACCATGTGAATGACTTCATGCGCGTTAGCATGCTAGCTGCTTAGCAATCTGATATGAAAATACACAATTAAGATACACATCGACTCAAATATGTTTATTGAAGTCCTTTTTTTAAACGTTTACACACACCTCCAAATCTGAACCGCAAGTCGATGAGAGTGTGTTAAAAGCAGCACCGGATGCAGGTCACATGATCTGGTATAAATGGTACACTTGGATGGCCTTTAGGCCTGGTGTACACACTCCATATGCTGGGTTTGATACATGTGTGTGTATGCGTGTGTGTGTGTGGGAGATGTTTGGAGATGAAAACGAAGCATGCGGTGGCTGAAATCTCCTCTGTAACCTCCATCCTGCCCGGACGGACGCAACACGACCCTGCGGTCGGCCATCGCATGCCCGAGCATGCCCACTTCTTTTACTCTCTTTTTCTCTTATTACGTTCTGAACTTTTGTTTTCCTGAGGGTTTGTTCGTTTTTTGAGTTATGTGGAGAACATAATGAAAGTGTTTGAAAGTAAACTCTTGTTCTTGTGGTCATTAAAAAAACAAAAACGGGTTCTCATTTTATCACTGCCATCTAGCCAAAGTCACACTTAATAGGAACGACAGCCAAGGGGAAAATGTACAGTAATTATTATTATTAGTAGTAGTAGAAGTTTACTTGGTTATTTTTCTGTTTTGTTGTTAGTTTACAAGGTACGTGTTTCTTATTAAAGACTATAAAATGTTTTTTTCTTAACCCAACAAAACTAAAGACAAAACCAATTAAATTACCGTAAGTAGTAATTAAATTATTACTTAAATAATTTCAATACTGTAAACAAACTTTGCTCTAAACAGAAATGTAAATAATTATAATACAAAACTCTAGAAATCTAGAATCTGACAGGATGCAAAATTTCATTTATTACAATTAACTAATTTAATAAATAAATTGAATAAGATTCCATGCATTAAATAGCACATTAAAAACATTTTTATATATAAATTATACTTACAGTAGTCCTTATTTTTGGTATCAATACTTATCTTTACTCCCTTTCTGTTTATTTCAATTTCACTTTTTCCATTAAGAAATTTATCATTATTAAAATTGTCATTTAAATGTTTTTAAATGAAAAAAAAAAACAGTGAATTTAAACACAAACTACGCTAAGCTTAATTTAATTAAGGAATTTAAAATACAACATAGATAATATAAACCTAAAATAATTTTAAGTAGTTCCGATTAAGAGTCTGGAGAACTTCGTCAGGTCCATTAAGACATCGCAAGACTTCTGGTCATACCTGCTTTATTCACCAACAGTCAAAATCTGTATTTCTACATGCACTCTGTGTGTGTGTGTGTGTGTGTGTGTGTGTGTGTGTGTGTGTGTGTGTGTGTGTGTGTGTGTATGTGTGGGTCTTTTAACAATATTACTTATTCTAATATTAAATTCACTACATTAAACACTTTATTCCCCCCCCCCCCCCCACACACACACACAAACACACACACAAACACACACATCAAGAAACGTAAAGAAAAACAACCGATCTCCCTATCCCCCCTGCTGAGAAGATTACGATGGTTTATTGGGATGGTAATATTAAATAAGGCAATTTCTAATCAAATAAATTAATTCAAGGTTTTGCTGCATCCTGTAACAAATACAAAGCTGTAAAATCTTAGTGGAAAATCTTATTATTATATAAGAAATAAGCAAATCTTACATCATACATTCCGAGAGCCAATCATATAACAGTATGCAAATGATGGCTCCGGCGCACTGAGAGAACTTTCTACCTTGATGGTGTCCAGGCTCTAGTGAGACACTGGGATCAGTGCGTTAGTGTATCAGGGGATTATAGAGAGACATGAAGACAATCAGTGGTACTGTCTGGGTTTCACTGTTTAAAAATCTCCCATAATCCCTCTGTTTGTCTTGTTTAAATGTAGTAATGTTTCTGAAGTCTGTGTGTGTGTGTGTGTGTGTGTGTGTGTGAGAGAAAGCGTGTATACTGTGTGTATATGTGTGTGTGTCTCTCTCTGCAGGGACACAGGGAAAGTTTCAGCAGAGATTAACTGCAACAGAACGGCCACACTGAGTTACGCCGTGTCCCCAAAGCGGGAGAGGATTATGGGTTATTTTTCTAGATATGACATGGAATTAATGAGAATGAAATGAAACGGAGGCACATTAAGATCAACTGATTGTATTTGTGTGTGTGTGTGTGTGTGTGTTATGATGCTTTCGCAGCTGACTAAACTTAAAACTAAAATAGTTTTGTGATGTCACTTTATTCCACAGCCAGTAAAATCATTATCAGTATAATAACATGTGTGAGAAGGTGAGAGACGGCAAAAATCACAATACTTTGTATTAAAAATAATAATAATTTGTCTAATAATAAAGTCTGTACTTTATTGTCAGATTTTGTCAATTACCATAGAGTGTTCAAATTTACACTCTGAAGCTTAAAGAATAAGTATATTATCATTTACATCACACCCTGTTTTCTTCTACATTTCCATATTTAGACTTTTGGGGGCGGGGCTTGAGGGGTGGAGTGAACCCAATCAGGGGTAAATTTCATGATCAAAAATGGCCACTGTTATGATGTTCCAGTGTTCAGCTACGCAGTTGCAGTTTAAGTTAGTGATCTTTTCTTTTCGCACGGATCTTTAACATGACTTATGAAGATTCGTTCATTTTCTATTGGGAGCGCATGCACAAAGCATCGCAAAACCTCCATATGTAATATACAGGAAACAGAATTGAACGATTCTCAGCAATGAGTCTTTAAGTCTCGAGTCGTTCATTTTTTTTAAACGTGACTCCCATAGACGCTGTGCGGTGTAATAGATTTAAAAGAACGAACGACTCAGATTGGAAGATATAAGAGGTGAGCTACTCATTCTGTTTATTATAATATGTCCTTGGTTACATTGTAATATTGTGTGTCCAAAATTTGTGTATGTAGACACATTGGGGGTATTTTTATTGAAAACACAACATTTTAATTTATTTCTGATTAAAAGATCGAAATGAACGAAATGACTCAAAAAAAGATTTGTTCATTTTGATGAACGAGATTCAAATAACCGAGTCACTAAAATGATTCGAACTTCCCATCACTAGTTTAAGTTAATATTTAGCTACGCCTCCTTCACTGGGACTGACAGATACAGAGGCCACATCTCCTTCACTTCGGCTGATAGACACAGAGGCCACGCCTCCTTCACATTAACAGATGGTGTCCTCTAGGCACAGTTTTTTTTTTTTTTATAATAAATTGCTAATTTATATTTGTTAGAACTTTATCCCAGACTTCTTGTACCTTATAATCTGGTGAACAATTAAATTGATATTAAGTGCCATAAAGTTTTACAGGGGTAAATACTTATGCCACATGCTAACTTATGCACTTTTTTTTTTTTTTTTACTTTTGTCATGATTTGGTGGTATACTGGCTGTTGTTACTGCCGTGGGCTTAAGGGCAGGCATAGGCACAGAGGGGGTGATGGGAAATAAAATTATTTTATTAAACATAAACATAACTAAACTAAACAAACAAAGAACTCAAACTATAAACACAAAGTTTTATACCAAACAAAGGCTCTTTAGCTAAACTTAATCAGAGAGCGCAACATACGCTCTAGCGCGACCAAGGCTAAGAGCGCGACAAAACACATGGAGCTGAACCTAAACGGGACTTAATCGAGACTAGACTAGAGACGGGACGGGTTAGTAGTTAGTGGGGTCAGTAGCTAATCTGATTATTGTAGACGTGGATGATGATCTAAGTATATACGAGTGTTAGTATCTAAATGGATTAGTGTTAGCACCTGAACCTACTTGGGGAACGGACACACAAAAGGCTAAGCACACATGAGGCTAATTCCTACTAGCGGCCAAACCTGCTAGCAGCTGGCTAAACAGACAATTAATGAAACCTACTGGGACCTACACCTACACCTACACCTTCACCTACACCAGAGACACCCAAAACAGTACTTACACCGACCACGAGACAAACTAACTGGTACACTAACAGACACAGCTTCATGACATAAAGTACCAAATAAAACATGAGAAACATAATAAAACTAGAGCCTACTTAAACAGGACAGCAAAATACAAAACAAAACAAAAAGCCCACATGACAACTTATTGTAAATATAAATAATGCTTGACCCAGTTTCTTTCTTTCTTTTTTGGAGTTTAACGGCGGCTTGCATCCGTAAGTGTTGCACTACCGCCACCTTCTGGTTGATTCTCCTTTGGTGTTTCTTCTCTCTATTTCCAGGTTATTTCCTCCACATCTTATATTCTACTCATCAAACCAGGAGTAGCTAAGAAATTACAAATGTTTTTCTTTCCTCGCCCTGTCATCCCACTTTTCAGTACATCTTTTATCTCTGTCCCAACCAATCCACCTTTTATTAATTCTTCCATCATTTCCCTCCTTTGTTCTTCGTATTTTCTGCAATTTATAAGTACATGTTTTATGGTTTCAAGTGTCTGACAAACCTCACACTCCCCAGTGGGATTCTTCCCTATAATGTATAATGTATTATTCAGTCCAATTCTTAGATCTTGTCATTACCGTTTCCTCTCTTCTTGTTCCTCGCCAGTTCCTCTCAACTTTATTTTGAATGCCATATAAATGTCTCCCTTTAATTCCCCTCTCCCACTGCTGTTGCCGTTCTCTCACAGCTTCTTTTCAAACTATACTTTACCTTTCAGCCTTTCACATTTTTATATTTACTTCAATTTTATCTATTTGTTGTTGTTGCTTGGCTAATTTATCCACCCTCTCGTTTCCCAAAACACCTACAGTATGTGATCTGGAGTCCAAATAAGCTGAATCTCTTTACCTTTTTCTTTTATTCTCATATATGTTATCAATATTGTATACACCAGATCCTGACGGCTATTGGACCCCCTGATCTGAGACTGCACAATGCAGACAGTGAATCACTTCCAATTAAGAATTTGATTATTTTTTCCTCCTTTCCAGCCCATTCTAATGCCCTTACGATGGCCTACAGTTCGGCTGTATACACACTCAGATTATTTGAAGTTCGTTTGCTTTCTTCATTTCCCTGATCCAGTCCTTCCAGTTTCAGGTTCTTTTGATCCATCTGCGTAAATCTGAATATGGTCTCTATACTTGTGTTCATCTACTGGGTCTATATTATTATTTATTGATTTGATTTGATGCAATTTAAAATCAACTTCCATGGTTTCTATTTTCCACACTGGATAGTCCACCCATGTCACAGTTGGACGGAACTCTTTTTCACTCATCCCCAGTTCTCTAGCTGACTCATCTCCAACCCACCCAAAACTATTCCTCTGTACCCTTCCCTTTTCCCAAAAAGTTCGTAACACTTTCTTAGTGGGGTGACTGTCTTTATGTCCCTTTAAATTAATCCAACAATTTACCAGCAGTCGCTTATGTCGAATGTTTAAAGGCGCTCGACCCAGTTTTCCAGAACAAACGGCTATTTATAAGAGGTCTAGTGAGCTACCGTAGTTCAGGTGAGCACTGAGCTACAAACAAAAACTACAATAAACAAGACTTCGGGCAGAGCGCCCTCTAGTGGAGAACCCTCACAACTTTTTTTTGCTACTTCACTAATAATGGCGAAAAAATATTAACAGATTTTTTCTGTTTATTAAAATAATTTAAAAAAAAAACATGACATCTGAAAATCTGCAGGGTTTAAATTTTACTTAAAACACACACACACACACACACACACAATGACTTCGGACAACTCCTGCTTCATGTGCCATAGAACATCAGAGCTACAAAAATGTAAAACAAGTCTTTTTTATGTTATGTTATAAACGTCTCGGTGCATGATGAGACATTAGAGCAGAGGAGGAGATGATTCGGCTCAGCTCGGCTCGTTTGCATCGTAGTAGATCTCGCCCATCTCTCGGTACCGCATTCATTTTTCATCAGGTTTTCTCTGGCCCTCATTTCGCTCAGCCGGATGAAAAATTAGGTCAGGCCTTTTAGTTTGCAGAATCTATGATTCCTAGTAGATATTCTGCAGCTCTACTGCTGTTCTCGACCTTAATCTGATCTACATCAACCCGCTCACATCCACGTCCAGTCTCTGTAGGATTAGACTTTTTTACTGTGTAAAAAAAAAAAAAAACTGGAGAGTTGAAGGTAAAAACCGATCGCCTTATCTTTCCTATTCTTCACCTGTGCAGGTTGAGTTTGATTCTTGTCACTGGCCGACAGATGAGGAACCTGATGTGGTCTTCTGCTTTTGTAGCTCATCCACCTAAAGGGTGTATATTTTTTGTGCATGCTGAGATGTCTTTCTGCTCACCACAGCTACAGCTTCCAGTCTGATCAAACCGGTTCATCTTCTCCTCTGAACTCTCTGTTTCAGCCTGCAGACCCTCAAACCCAAGACGGTTTTTGTTTTTCACACCACACTGACTAAAAATGTAGGACTGTTTTGTGTGACAATCTCAGGAGATCATCAGTTTCCAAAACACTAAAACCAACACCAACAAGCATGTCACGGTTAGAGCTACAGAAATCACACCTTTTCCTCATTCTGATGTTTGATGTGAACATTAACTGAAGCTCTTAACCTGATCCTGTATCTGATTTATGATTGTACAGGTTGTGAGGCGGCTACTGTACATGATTGGCACAGACTACATGATTGACAGACCATAAACACTAGCTAATAAACTGCACTGAGTGCCAATTTTGTAAATATTAATAATAATAATAATAATAATAATAATAATAATAATACTGCCACTAAATTTAATTTTCAATATTTCAGATATTTGGTGGATAATTTTCCATAATCTATCTGTCTAATAAATCAATCGATTATTTTTTTTTTTAGTTTACTTTACAATTCATTTTGTCTAAAATCAAAATTTAAACATTACTGCAGTCATTAAAACGATAATGTATCTCAGTCTGCTAGTCAGCTCTGCTAGTTGGCAATTTTATTATCTTTAGAAACTTAGCATACTGACTCGTTGTAAGCTAGCCAGCTAGCATGTTTTGTAAAGATATTTTAATGGCTAAGACTTAAACATTGACACTTTATAGACGTTCAAGGAATTGATTGAGCAAAAATGCTGTAAGACGTTTGTTGGTGCAAAAACCAACATAGCTATTGAGCTAAATTTAATTAAGGAAATAAATTACTCTAGCTAAGATACAAAACATGTCAAGTATTAAAAATGAACATTAAACTATCAGCATCATGTACTGCATGTTAGATTACGCTATGTAAAATCCAGTTATGACTATTTTTAGTCGAGCACTACTAGATTTTTATTAGATATTAGATGTTAGCCTGTTCTGTTTACTCTTAATCACCTTATTACCTGTATAGCAGCAACTAGCATAGCACCATGGTTTAATGCCAGCATGGTTATGACGATAATTTCCTTGGATTACAAGCATAATTCGTTCCAGAAGCAGCTTGTATTTTAAAACACTCATAAACCAAATCAAATTTTCCCATAAGAAATAATGGAAACTCAAATTATTTGTTCCATAGCCCCAAAAAAAACCATAAAAACAATTAATACAAAATATAAAGTAAAAATAAAACAAATTAACCTGAACTTTACCTTTGCAAAGAATCGCGACAGAGCAGTGTATCTGTGTGGAGCAGAGAGAAAGAGTGTGTGTGTGTGTGTGGGTGGCACGGTGTCCGATGAGGCGCGCGCACACAGACAAAATGCAGGCTGATACAGAGATAAAATGGATCTTTAACCTCTCTAATAAGACTTTTTTTGCTTTACATGCATGCTGTACACACGCATACAGACACAAAATAAAATGTTTTACACACACACGTGGTCATATCAGATCATTTCAGATATTTATATAACTTATTTAAAAAGTATCTCACACCCTACTCCATTTGATGTCAAATGTTTTTTTTTTTTTGTCGTGCTGTTTTTGTCTTGTCATTTGTTTTCTGTTCTGGAAGCTCTGTCACTAAAACAAATTCCTTTTACGTGTAAGCGTACTTGGCAATAAAACTCTTTCTGATTCTGATATACAGTAAACAGTACACGCGTGCACAGATGTTGATTATACCAGTGATAGACGCGCACTAAGACCCAGCAGGGGAGACGATTACCCACAATTCCACAGCGCAAGAGAGAAAAAAAAACAGAGGCTCAGATGTGATCATTTGACACTCAGTGTCAAAACAAAAGGTGCATACGTGATACATGATACTCGGTACTCATAAACCAAGACTTGTTCATTTTCTAAGTCAAAATGTATTAAAAATCTTTGTTCGTCTTGCGAAACAAACCGCTTTACTCGTAATCCGAGGTTACACTGTAATAGATATTAACTGAGAAAGATGATGTAGATTAAGAAGTTTGAGTCTGGGAGCACACAACAGAGTAGCTTGTCCTAAAGCCACTGCAGCTGATTTGGCTAGCAAGCTAAAGTCAGCTAAGTGGACAAAACCTATGGATTTTAAACCCACCATGTAGGATTCGAAAATGTCGGAATGTATCTGAAATCTTCTCTGGTAATATCAGCAGCTAGCACATTGACCAATTGGTAGTTGGTCCATATTTAGGCAAACGTTTCACTATCAAACATCTCTTTGAATTTTATTCTCAGTGTTATTATGTAACAGTTAGAATGTATTTATAATGATACACCTTCATGTATCTAAACTGTTTAAATCATACTAGCTGTCTTTCATTAGTTTGACCTTATTTAACTGCTGAATTCCATTGTCTCTCAGTTTTGTTTATTAAACTCACCATGCAGTCCAAAAAATGGTATCTGGTATCAACAATGGCAAATTATACTAGCTCGTAATATTTGTTTATTTATTAGATTTTTGTTAAACCCTGGTGCATTTAAGAAACCAAAGATTTTACACAAAGTTTTACCTTTCAACACAAAATCATGAAACACATGAAATAAAAGATTTTATTGAGCAGAACTCCTCACCGATGTCAAAGAAAATAGAAAATGCTGCTTTTGAAAAATCAGGCATGTAGAACTGTACACACACACACACACACACACACACTCTTTCATTATATCATAAAGATAATACTTCAGCATGCACACAGACATTAATAGAACCAAACACACACACACAGGTTTTGGCCTTCTCTCCCTCTCTCACATCTACACACATTATAAACATCCTCAGCTATGCCTGATCTTCGAAGAACACCTTGGCCATAGCGAGCCCCACTTTGTTGACCTTCTTGTCTTTGGCGTCAGGGCCCATGTTGGTGCGGGCCAGTCGCTGCCAGTACGCCTCGGTCCGGCTCTGATACTCGGTCACATTCTCGCCGGGCTTCACCGGTGGATGTTCATCCTCTGCAACACACGAGCGTGGACATACGAGTGTTAGGGATCACAACTCCCTTTGGGTGTTAAACTGTATTTTAAGCACCAGTAGATATTTATAACATCACTATAATTTACTTACATTTACCAGATGTTGATTGTAACATGTACAAGGCAAGTTAAACCAAAACCATAAAAGTGTAATAATGTAGGACTTTACATTTTAAATTGCTAAACTGCAATGCACTTCTCGTCCACTGTTCTAAATAAAGCTTTCTATTACTAACAGCACAATAAAGAAAAGAAAAGAAAAAGAAAAGAAAGGGTTTTCATCACAAACTTTTTTGGATTAAGCAAGTAAGCTTGATAGTAATGTTTTTGTTAAAAAATGACTGTCATTTAATTTAACTATAAATGATTAAAATGTGTAACACGTCATTAATTAATAATTTAAACCCTAATTGGTTTAGCGCCCCTAGATGGTGCTAGAATAAAACATACAGTGGCAAAAAGAGTATTGGAACCTTTTGTTGAAATTTCATGGTCAAGTGAACCCTTGGAATTAAGTGGTTGACCCCGCCCCACTGGCAGTGATGACCTCAACCAGACGCTTCCTGTAGCTGTGAATCAGACCTGCACATCGTTTGGGAGAAATTTTATCACTTTCTTCCTGACAGAACTGCTTTAACTCCGTCACATTCTTTGGACATCTCATGTGTGTGACTCTCTCCAGGTCGTTCCACAGCATCTCCATTGGGTTGAGGTCTGGGCTCTGACTCGGCCGCTCCAAAAGGTGGATTTTGTTTTTCTGAAGCCGCTTTGGACTTGCTCTGGTGCTTCAGGTTATTGATGTTTTCATGATGATATGCCGTGACCTTTTTACATCAGATGTAGTGCTGCTTGTTCTTTCCAGACAGTTCAATCTGAGTTTCATCCGTGCATAAAACATTTATCTGATACCGCTGTGGAGTGTCAGTGTGATCTTTCACAAACTTCAGACGTGCAGCGATGCTCTTTTTAGCAAGCAGCAGCTTCCTTTCTGGTGTTCTACCATGGACACTTTACTTGTTTAATGTTTTACATCCTGTAGACTCATGAACACAGATGTTAATCAGCTCCAATGATGCCTTCAAATCTTTAGCTGTCACTCAGGATTGTGTCTTTACTGTAGCTCAGTGATGAGTCTTCATTTTGCTCTTCAGGTCATTTTGACTGGGCGTCCACTTATTGGTAGCGTAGCCACAGTCCCACAGTGTCTCCATTTGCCCAACTGTAGACTGGTGAATTTCTAAAGTCTTTATAATCACTCTGTAACCCTTTCCAGCTTTATGTAAATCGACAGTTCTCAATGGTAGATCATCTGAAAGCTATTTCTGGTGAGGCATGGCTCACATTAGCGTAGAATTCTTGTCTGGAACAAACTCAAAAAGAGTGTTTTTTTTTTCAGTCCACACCTCCAAACTAATTTTCTTATCATGACTAGAAGTATCCTAACACCTGACTCCAATGAGCCTTTTTTTAGGTCATTAACTCAAGGATTCAACTTTTTCCTCCAGCACTGAAGTTTTTATGGTTGTCCTCAATAAAGACATGAAAGATCAGAATTTTTTGTGTTATCATTTCAGGCACATTATATTATATTAGGAATCTTTGGTGCCGCCTTTAACACATAAAGCATTTCACTGATTTCTATTACGATCATTAACGCCCCCTGCTGGACAGAGAATCTCTGGATCATATAGTTAATAAATTTATATGTACTGTATAAGTTAAAATTGCAATTTGTTTATCTGTTTGAACTCCAGGTATAAATATTGGCACCCTTCATTCATTCGGGTCAGGGTCGTCCTACATAGTCGAGGCATGGAACTACGGTTCGAAAGGTCCCAAGTTCCAAACCCTACGACCACCAAGTCACCACTGTTGGGCCCTTGAGCGCGGCACTTAACCCCTTAACTGCTCAGATGTGTAATGAGATAAAAATGTAAGTTTCTCTGAATAAAGGCGTCTGCCGAATGCCATAGTGTAAATGTTACTCATGACCTGTAGTGTTTATTTCTTGTTTCTGTTTAATTAATATGAGCACAACATATTTTATTAATTTTTTTTCTGGTGTTATGGATGCTGAAACTTCATGTTAATGTTGACTAACAAACCTAAAATTAACTTAAAAAGAAGAAAGGCAAGAAATTTTACAAAGAACAGGACATCCTGCCATTTTATATTTTTGCCTTTAAATCAAAGAACAGAGTACAAAATAAAAATTATTTCACCCCCCAGGTTTTTGAAGTCTTACCACTTTCATCATCACTCTCCTCTTCCTCCTCAGAGGACTGTTTATCCTCGTCCTCTTCCTCTCCTGCTTTACCCTCCTCTTCCTCACCGTCGTCTTCTGACTCCGATTCTTCTAACCACTCCTGAGTTTCTGTAATGACAGCAAGAAATCATCTGAACACGTGTTTGTAAGTAGACATTCAACACAATAAACAAGTTTCACATGCACTGCATGAAACTGTAAAATACCAAATGCTAAAATTTATTTTCTTTACATTAATAAATATAAATTAAAAGACTGATTGTCACTAATGTGAGAGTAACAAAAGATAAAATATTCCATCAAATCAGTAAAGATTTATTTAAATGTAGAGCTAAGCGATATGATCATGCAATATTACATTATGATATATTTCATGTTCCTTTTCTCCTGATCCATATCCCCCCCCAATGCCCCGCCCCTATGAAAACCTCTACGAGAACTCTGGAGGACGTACTGGGATCCATCTCCACCAGCACCTCCCACTGCTCCATCTTGTGCAGGTAGAGGCAGTACAGGTCGTTCAGGGTGAACTGCCGATCTCCCACCTCGAACATGCCTCCGTATAAATACAGCTTCCCGTGTTTTACCGCCGCCATGGCGCTCGACCTCGGGCACGGCTCTACGGACGGAGCGGCCGCACCTCCTTCCTCCTGCTCTTCCTCCTCGTCCTCTTCTTCCTCGCTCTCCTGAGCCGTATGTATCGCCTGCTTTATGGTCATCACCGTCCCATCCTCAGTCACGATCTCCTTCACGATTTCCGTCGGCTGTTCCGCCGCTTCACCGCTCCCCCGCTGCGTTTCGTTCTCCTGTCCTCCATCTTCTCCTGCTTTCTTCCCCTGCCGGCGCTTTTTCTTCCCTGACTTGGTTCCCTTGTTCACACAAATAGGGAAGTGATGTCAGTTATTAAAACTTTTTTTTTTATTAATAAAACGTGTGAGCAGTGTGATGTTTTGTACCTTGAGCTGTCCCGGGAACCAGCGGTTCTTGTTGATGTCGTACAGATAAAGGTCGTTAAAGAACTCGCCCTCCAGAGTCTCCTCGTCCTCCTCGTCACACACTCCTCCGAAGATGATGGCTCGTCCTCCCGGCCCCGCGGCCAGAGAGAAACCCGAGCGAGGAGGAGGCTTCACACCCGACGGGTTCACGCGACTCCACGACCATTTCTCTACACACAAGCACCAATACAGCGGTGCCATTATTTATACCTGCACTTCTACAAACACTACATCACTATTCATAATCATAATCATATAAATTAAATGTCAGCTATAACTAATGTTTCTAATTTAACTTGTTTTACCAGTATTAATTAATTACTGTTGGTAAATGTTATTAGAATTGTTTTGAATTTAAAATGTTTTATGAAAATGTTTATAATCACAGTCTGTATTCATTATATATCAATAACTCCTGTTCAGGAAATGCTGCATCTGTATTAATCATAATATTAACCAGTCTATCAAGAGTTTACCTTTAATAATTATGTTTTAATTATAACTGTAACATCGAAACTGTAACATCTGTAACAATTTAACATTATATTATTTATAACATTCACAGATAATCATTAGCATAATTCTGACTCTTGTATTCATATATAAATGCTATAAACACTTTTATTGTTATAACTGTTATAATTAACACCAGACTATAAGTTACTGTTACAGTGTAATAACATTTCATGCAACTTACTGTTATTTTGATTTGCTTTATAAATGTTTTATAAACACTGCTTTGGGTTAAATATCTTAAACTTTTATATTTTTAAGATCCTCAAAAACATCTGGATTATGGATAGGAGTTGTTTTGCTTCTCTATAGCTGAGTTTAACAGGAGTTACCTCGCTCTCTGGATTATAAGTGAATGTTACCTCGCTCTTATTTAATCTGGATTATAAGTGAATGTTACCTTGCTCTTCTTTGCCTTCTTTCTTCAGCAGAAACATGTCTGAATGAATGATTCCTTTATCCACATCCTTCTTGGCTCTCTGATAAGAAAGTGAAATGTTTATCTTTAGTATTATTTCACTCCCCGTTTGATTCTTTTCCTCACCAACCTGTAGACAGACGCCGACTCCAATAAGCAAAAATAATACAAAAACATCAATACTGGTAAATTACCCCGGCTGAGAGTTTGAGGGTGTAAAGCTAGGCTGAAACTGTTCACACGTTTATGTCTTTAAAAGCTTCATATAGTCCCAAACCGTTCTCTCTGTTTTATGAGAAAACATTTTCTTACATAATAAAACCAAATTATAAAACAGACGTACAGATTTGGAGTAGCCTCCGTAGATGATGACCCCGGTGGCATCGGGCGTGGCAGTCATCTGGCAGGCGGAGCGTGGTGAAGGGGTGGAGCCAGATGGTGTCAGTCGGGACCAGGTGAAGGTGTCCAGGTTAAATGAGTGAACATCATTATGGTAGATATAATCCCTGAACACATGGTAACACTTACACAGAGCGCAGGACTGATGGGACGAGCCCACGAACAGCTACAACATGCAGGGTTTATTTTAAATTTATGTTTTTTATTTTGTAAAAATCACATAAAAAAATCAGACATTATAAGATTTCAGCCACCAATCCCAACTCGAGAGCGCACCGTGCACCTGCCAACAACAAACTGTTTACTGACTCTGATTCCTGGTTTGGATTTTGTTTCTTATTCAGAAATAAAGACACTTAATCACCAAGTGCGACATGAACGGGTTCAGTGTTAATTAAATATTAATCCCACACAATTGCTTTGATGATGAGGATGAAACGCCTCAGTGCGACGCCCTTAAACGCTGCATTAAAGTCAGATGTATAACAGAACACAACGACTTAAATTATAGAATCATAATATTATAACTGTATAATTAAATTGATATAAGAATAAAATTACAGACTAACAACTCAAAATATATGTTTTCTTTTTATAACTAACATGTAAAACATCGATGCTGCAGAGGAAATGAATGCTGCATGTTTTTATAAAAAATAAATAAATAAATAAATACAATCTAAATGTGTGTTGTACCTCGCACTTTCGTGGAATCCTCCAAAAACAAGCAGCTGTCTTTTACATAGCACCATGCGATGCCCACTTCTGCCAGAGGGGGCGCCAGGGGCCCTAAACATCACAACAACAGGAATACAGACAGACAGACAGATCAGTATTTATGGCGGCAGCGCTGCGACAAATTTTGCTTCACAGCCGTGCTGTCTTTAAACCTGGTGAAATAATACATGACCAGGAGGGGGCGCTGTCTCCTATACTAAGCATACAGGATTGTTTAAGAGGTAAAGATGTGCACATGTGGCCTTTATTTTGTTCTTACTTGATCTGTTCCCAGGTGTGTGTGTTGAGGTGAAGAACCCACAGGTCTTTGTAGTGATAGAACTGTTCTCCATTAGGGGACGCAAACTCGCCTCCAAACACCCACACCTGCCCCCCTGCCTGGGGCACCACCACCGCCTACACACACAAAGCCACACAAATTCCACTCTCCTAAAAAGAAAGACTAACTGCTCCAAATCATTGACACTGGAGACTCCTCCCCAACATACTGACACTCACCCGCCCACACAGTGAGTGACGTTACCTGATGAGCGCAGCGGCGTGGAGGAGGGTTCGGGATGTCGGATTTTACCCACGAGTTCTTCCTAATGTTGTAGAAGAAGAGGTCGTTGTACAGGTAGGTCTTAAAAATAATGAAAAAAAAAGATTAATCCTTAAAAAAAATGAAATACAACGAAAAGCACATTCAGGAAGCGGACCTTGTTCTTCCTGCATCTCACCTTTTTCCCATTGAAGAATTCTCCACCGAACAGAATCAGCTCGTCCTTCTCGGGATGCGCGCTCAGAGAGGCGTTCAGCCTGGAGAGAGACGCGTCACATGATCATGCACAGTCACATGATCATACACACAGAGGAAGAAGGGTTTATAATGCGTACCTGGGAGACGGAGGGGGACACGTGCTCTCCACAACCTGCGTTTTCTTGGCATCCAGTAACTGAAACTCTGCGATGAGAGCCTCGAGATCCTCCTGAGATCCAAAAACACACAGGAAACTCTGGTTTTATTATCCATGTGGAGAGTTATTTCTTCAATCTCAGTCGATCAACAGCAACATTCTAGAAATACACACTACTACTGATAATAATAATAATAATAATAATAATAATAATGCAATACACTCTAATTAAAAAAATAACATCTTAACATCTGCACCTGACAAACGCTTTCTGTTTTTACTTTTTTTTTTAAATAAACTGGGGATTTTAAAACCTTAAGATGCGCTGAGGTCGCCTGTCTACTGCTTCCTATTTCTTTCATTAATTGACAGAAAAGAATCTTATAATTTTTCTTTAATAAAAATGTTGACCGTATGTTTATTACTCCAGTCAAAGTCGAAGGCAGATTGTTGATTTGATCACCATGAGCTCTTAAAGCTTTTAAGGTTTTGGAAATGACTAATCGTATGTAATAAACACTGAAATGCTGACGAACGTGTGCTGTTGGTTGTTTACGGATCTCAAATCGACAACCAAGGAGGCAACAGATATCATGTGATTCCTCAAGACAACGAAAACTTCTAATCATTTAGTGAGACTTGCTGAGCGAGTGCATGACAATCTGCTTTCTATAGTCCCTAAACTACAGACTGCTGCAAAGGGAATCGAACTCGTTAAGTCACGTTACTCATGAGCATGTGGGCGACTCACACGGACTCGGGCTGCAGGAGGGCGCAGAATCAGTCAGTGCATATTTAGATAATCTTACAAGATGACTGACAAACCTATAGATGAGTGTTATTGCATCATAAACCATACCAGCCAATCATATTCCAGTATGCAAATAGGGCTTACTAGGGAAAGCAGGGGCGGGGCAAAATGTGCCCCTTTAAATTTTGAAAATCTATTGGACACAAGAATGGCTGTTTTTGTTTGTATGTTTATTTACATATTAGTTATATTATTAATTATTATGTAATTAGTATTTCTGCAGACTTTAAAGGGCAGGTCATGTATTGAACTTTTTAAAAAGTCACAATAAAAGCTAAAAAGTGTGTTTAAATGGACGTGACAAGTTAATAAGGAATAAATCACCTGAATAATTTATTGGTTTAAAATAATTTTTGTGAGATTTCTCCAAGCAGTAAACCTGACAGTTAGCTACCCGGCTAACACATGCAGCTCAGCATTTAGCTTTAGCATTTAGCACCAACACACCCACCTCTTCTTTTTTCGAACGCTTTGAAACCTTTTTCTCCATTTTCGCTGCTGTCTTTTCTGCCCCCTTTACCTTCTTATCTTTCTTACCCTTTTTACCCATTTTAAAAACTTTAACAGATAACTATTCGCATCCAAACGCTGAAAACCTTCCACATGGACTTTTAAATGAAGTACTTCCGGAAACAGCGCCTTCTTCGGTGGTGTTTTTTTCTTCTTTGACATTATTGCGAATTTCAATATGTCAGTCAAAATATCAAATTACTAATATAACCATATGATTTAAACCCGATAAATTTATACCGGATACTTTTATATTGTTTACTATCCAACATTAAACGTTAAAAAAATTATAAAATAGAAACATAACAATATGTTATAGCGGTGATTTTTTTAAACACATAACGTAGCTTCAGTGCCCCCTAGTGGAGTGGAGGTGACACTGTTCTAAATACTGTAGACGCGAATCTAAACCTCACATTTAATTTTATTATCAGGAAACTAAACAGTTACATTTAAAACTCTCTTTCACTGTATGTGTTTTGTATATGATCCCTCGGGTTATTAAACGACATAATTAAATATCTGTTTTAATTTTTTTTAGTGAAATTATAATGTTTTATTTTAATGTTTATTCATTTGTTAGTTCCTTTAAGTTCACCTGATCATTTGGGTTATTTTTTGTGGAGCTTAAAAGAACTGATCAGATTTTTATCCCATCTTGGGCCTGTGTGTGTGTGTGTGTGTGTGTGTGTGTGTTTGCATGTTCTACCCGTGCTTGGTGGGTTTCCTCTGGGTACCCTGGTTTCCAGTACTGTGTGTGTGTGTGTGTGTGTGTGTGTGTGTGTGTGTGTGTGCCCTATAATGGATTGGCACCCAGCTTTGCTGTCTTCTTGGCTGTTGTAAAAGTTCTTAGTCTGATTTGTTCATTTAAATTTAAATGACATTTTTACATGTTTCATTCATCACACACACACACACACACAACCATACACAGTATGATCCACAGTGAAATGCTCATACGACTGTTTGTGACCTTGAAAAAAAGAAGGTAAGGAGGCATAAGTGATAATAGGAACAAATAAAAGATATAACATATAAAATCTACTATCTTTTTGTTACAATAAAATAAAATAGAATAAAATAAAGTATGTAAAAATACTTTTTACATACTTGTATAAGTGTGAGTGTGTGAGTGAGTGTGTTTGAGTGTGTGTGAGTGAGTGTGTGAGTGAGTGTGTTTGAGTGTGTGTGTGTGAGTGAGTGTGTGAGTGTGTGAGTGAGTGAGTGAGTGAGTGAGTGTGTAAGTGTGTAAGTGTGTGAGTGAGTGAGTGAGTGTGTAAGTGTGTGAGTGAGTGAGTGAGTGAGTGAGCTAGACCTTGTGTTTAAATGATCTCTAACGTTAACTGATAATGTTTTAGTTAAAAATCTAATTATCACGTGGTGTCTAAGTTCTTTGTAGACATGAGAAGTCTATCAGACACGCGGCGGTCATATGCGTCGCTCCCTCATGTGTTGGTTCTAAAACAAACAGGCTTGTCCTGTTTGTTTAACTGTATAAACATTCTTTGTGAATATTAATAGATACACAAACCTTTTTAACGTTACTTGTCTATTTGAAGCATGGCAGTGGTAGCATGATGTTCAGCACTAGTCATGTGCTACTGTTGGATGTAGATACTGGATGTGTTTTATAACCAAATACTCGTCAGTTCTTTTGGAAATTTCCTTTTCCTGAACCTGTTTCTCATCCCTCTGGTCTTCATGACGCTCTTTGTGTAAAGATGTTCTCTACGGTACTCTGGATCTTCCAGGCACTAAATGTATGTTGAGATTATTAATGAGTATCATATGTAAGGTCTTAGGATTCCTGGAACCAATGCCAGGGACCTCAGGGCACAAGGTGGGTACACCCTGGACGGGGTGATAACTCATCTCCTACACACCACCAATCAAACACTACAGAAGATTTGTCAGCATTAATGCTACACTAATGCCCTTATCACAGTGTGTCACTAGCGCTTGGACACCATCAGGACGCCGGAGTCATGATCGGACCGTCTGCTTTACTGTGAGAGCCGCCTGGGCCGCGATCATCATTCACAGGTCATTATGTGTGTAACATTTAAAGTCTGAATTGACTAAAAAAAAAATCAGCCCAAACATGACAGGTGCATTTTTAGTTAAAGTTTTATGTAAATTTATTGTTAATGTTACAAACACATAATAGAAGTCTGTGTGTGTAAATCTCAGCTGCTCAGGTTAAAGAGTAATGTGTGTGTGTGTGTGTGTGTGTGTGTTCTCTATAAATCACACAGCAGAGGTTTGGGATGTGAACTGATCATCCCGTGTTCACAGTCGTATGGAGCCGGTGTGCTCGGCTTACACTCCTGTGTGAAATGTAGAGCCGGAAATCAGAATGATCGGAATCTGAGAAGAATTTCCTGTTTGTGCCGGAGAGAGAGAGAGAGAGAGAGAGAGATGCATGAGCACCAGGGCTTATCAGTCCCCTCTCAGTGTGTGTGTGTGTGTGTGTGTGTATAACTCTATATTCTACTGCCCAAGTTTTTGAGCTTCTCTGATTCTCCACATGGTGGCACCATGAGTGAGAAGAAACACTGAGATCCGCGTCGAACACGATTACACAAATTATTATGGTGAATAAAAGAGTTGTAATGGTTTGTAATGGTTTTGTATGGTTTGTAATGGTTTTGTATGGTTTGTAATGGTTTGTATGGTTTTGTATGGTTTGTAATGGTTTGTAATGGTTTTGTATGGTTTGTAATGGTTTTGTATGGTTTGTAATGGTTTGTATGGTTTTGTATGGTTTGTAATGGTTTGTAATGGTTTTGTATGGTTTGTAATGGTTTTGTATGGTTTGTAATGGTTTGTATGGTTTTGTATGGTTTGTAATGGTTTGTAATGGTTTGTATGGTTTTGTATGGTTTGTAATGGTTTGTAATGGTTTGTAATGGTTTTGTATGGTTTGTAATGGTTTTTTATGGTTTGTAATGGTTTGTAATGGTTTGTAATGGTTTTGTATGGTTTTGTATGGTTTGTAATGGTTTTGTATGGTTTGTAATGGTTTTGTAATGGTTTGTATGGTTTTGTATGGTTTGTAATGGTTTGTAATGGTTTGTAATGGTTTGTATGGTTTTGTATGGTTTGTAATGGTTTGTAATGGTTTGTATGGTTTTGTAATGGTTTGTAATGGTTTGTAATGGTTTGTAATGGTTTGTAATGGTTTTCTGGGCTTGATGATGAACTAGGTGTGCTCTTCCACAGCAGTTTGTTTAGACTAGCGTTTTCTTTTCATGAGCCGAATAATTAAAACTATATGTTCATTTCCATTTCCTTCTTTATGTTATAGCAGCTATAAACAGCCTTTTTTTTATTTCTCTTTTGTGAAGTTAAGAAGTTAAGGAGAATTCAGATCTTGTTGTGTTACAGAGAAACTGCAAAGGTACGATTCCTATATGTGTCACATGTATCTTACACATCACAGTGAGTTTATTTTTTATCCATTATTTTTTTCACATATATCTGATTTAGGGAACTGGGATCAAAAGCGCAGGGTCAGACAGGATACAGCGCCCCCTGGAGCAGATAATGTTAAGGGCCTCGATTAAGGGCTCAGCAGTGGCAGCCTGGTGGTGCTGGAGCTCGAACCCCCGACTTTCCCTACTAAGTTAATAAACTAAATTTGTTAGTTAGTTGGTTAGTTACATACAGCAGTGAAAGTGAAATTAGTTAGTAAATAGGTTTAGGTAGTTAGGATGTTAGTAAGTACTTTAGTTATTTAATATTTTATTAAGTAAATCAGCTAGTTATTCATTTATTAAATTAGTATGGTAGTTTTTAAATTAAGTAAGTAAGTAAGCTTTTAATTTTTTCTAATTACTCTGCCACTGAGTAGGCAAATTAAAATTAATTACTCTGTAACTAACTTTAATTTGCCCTCTCAGCCTGTTAGTTAGTGAATAAGTTCATAAGTCTATTTGTTTATTTAATCATCAATTAACTTACTCACTTACATATTTAATTAGCTATTTATTTATTTATTTGGTTATTTAGTTAGTTGATTTTTACTAATCGAGCCCACGGGTCCCTCCTGACTCACTGAGGCTCAGAAGACCAGCACTAATAAATAAATAAATAAATAAATAAATAAACAAGTCATTTTTCCCACCAAACCTTCCCCTTTCAGCCCTGAGCTCTTTTTCTAAACAGCTGATTTTTATCCACATTCGGTCAGACCTCTGTATTAGCTGTACGTATCTCTCTGCTTTAGCTTTAGCCGTGTCTCGTGTACTGACGTAGCATAAACGCTACGGCTAACTCATAGATGTCCACCTATGTCTCCTAATGTTCTGAGTCTTTGTTCACTTCGACACCTCGAGCCGTGCTTAGTAAAAGTTACTGTGGATCGAACACAGATTAGCATTAAGGCTAAACTTTATTTTTCTTTAGACCCGTGACAGACGTGAGCGGCGTCTCTGAGGCTCGGGTCATCGTCGCGAATCAAATCCGAGTCTGAGACTTAAGTAAGTTTTCTGTGCAGTTAGTGTGTAACTATCGCCTGTGAAGCCCCGGGTCGTTCTGCGGAAGCGTACGTCTGTAGCCGCGAGGAAAAGCGCTACAAGTGAAATTCCAAGAAATCATGTTTGTTCAGTTTCAGGCGAATGTGTCATGTGACCTCATTAACAGCAGATCTAACGTCCGTCCGTGTTCAGAGAGCGGTTCTGTAGTTTAGAATCACATGACTCCCTGCTAGTCGCTGTGAACACGGTACTGTGAGTTAGCATGCTAATTCTGTCTTTGGCAGTCATGCTTCTCACCAAAAGCATTTGCACACACACACGCACACACACACACACATACAGTACTGTACACACACACACACACACGAGTGTGGTCTCATGCTCGCCCTCAGGCAGACAGAAACCCTTTTTTCCCTCTTTTATGATGTTTTAGCAGAATTGCTCGAGTTGACGTTGTGGCTTTTGCATTGTCGATTGATTTCGATGTCAGGATCAAACAGCAAGAACATAGTGGCTCTGTGTGTGTGTGTGTGTGTGTGTGTGTGTGTATTTGGTGAGTCAGTATGATCTGCGTCAACAGAGCTCTTTAGTGTCTGGCAGAGTCGTGAGCAGACGATGATCCCGAGGAGATCAGACTGAAGGAAATTGCTGTGACGATATTGAACATAATCACAGAGAACAATGCTATCTTTTAAATAAAGGAAAATTACACATAGTCTCTGTTGCCCAGGTACAAGAGAATATTTCATAGATCAAACACTCTCACACACACACACACACACACACACACACACACACACACACACACACACACACACACACACACACACATTCTGAAACGTCAGCAGGTCATTGGTCACCTCGAGCGTCACCAGCCGCGTCGTTTAACTCCAGCAGCCGTTCATATGAACATCACAAGGCATCACGGGGTCGGTCCGGTCCGTGGCCTTTTGTAACAGAGGGCGTGTTAAACGGACATGTTCTTAATTTAAAGGTCACTTCGGTTCACTTCAGTGTGGATTTAACTCACAGTCTTCTAACAGTTTAAGTATGTCACATGACTTCTAGCCCAGGACTAAGTGACTTCCATCTTTCCAGTCTTACGCGGGATTGTTTTATCGCGCAGAATAACAGAACACAGAACGCTGTCTGATTCATGTCTGAAACGCCGGCCTCTCAGGAACTCCTTTAATGACCCAAACATGTGGAAATGTCATGGAGCGAGGTCAGGACTGTACGAGTGTGTGTACGGTTCACACACACACACAGATGCGTCTTTTCTGTAAATTGGAGATTTTCAAAGATCAGGCGTTTTCCACTCGCTGAATGTTCATGTGAACAACTGCAGTGAGCTCAGACACGTCTCGCTGGGATCACAGACAGACAGCCTTCTTTAAAACATTTCACAGTTCAGATGTTTTATTGCAGTTTAGAGTCTCATCACTGTTCTGTGACTGAAGTCTTCTGTAAATGTCAGTCGCTTTCACGTCTTCATTCACCAGAAAATTCATCATGAGTCCCAGTTTGACTTGAACGCTCCTCATATATAAACAATAAATCATGAATATTACATAAGCTATCAATCTGCATAATAATAATCTTTTTAGGAATGATGGTGACCGTACTGTACATTCAGAAGTGTGAAATGTCCACAGTAGTGTCCACAGGGCTTTACGTTACCGTGGTAACACACGGATGAAGTGACGTCCAGTTTGGTGAAATCATTCTACATGGTGCTCTGAATGAAGGGATTGTGTAGAGGGAAGTTTCCCTAACCGAACTTCTGTGTAGATGGAACAGGAAGTGAGGAGAGCTGAGACAAACACACCGCGGCACAAAACGCAGCCGCGAGCTTTAACTAAAGAACCAACAGGACATCAAACATCTGTAAACTATTAGCAGGAGATGTTGAAGCAGACCCCAAACAGAATGTGAGCAAAACTAAACGTCCTTGAACCCACAATGCTCCGGGTTCAAACAAACAAACAAACAAACAAACAAACAAACATGAACTGTGACATTACCCTTTAAATGTTTTTATTTGCTTTATTAATGTTTTATTTCTTTCCAGAGATGAATGCTTAAAATTAGCAAGAAAATCTGTTAAATAAAATCCATAAAATGTAAATATTTTAAAGTCCCATATTTTTCTATCTCTTTAAGTTAACGCAGGTCTGAGAGCTCGTACACAACGTGTGTGTTATTGCTCCAGCTGAAAGATCCCTCAGATTCTGTATTGTTTAAAGTTGAATCATGATCATACAGTATTATGTATTTATATAATGTTTATGTAGTAAATACTGTAAGGGTTCGGCTAAACCTACACGTAGTAGAATATGTATAAATAGTAGATTACAAGGAATAGATCTGAGATATTTTCACTTGCTAAGATGCAACTACTGTAAATAGAGGAAGGAAATCTGTTCAAATCCCACCACCAGTCCACCGCAGGGTCCTTTGGAATGACCTTTAACCTTTAGCTCAGCTGAGCAACAAGCAAGGGGAGAAAAAGGGGAGGAAGAGCCCTTTCTTTATTAGGTCACATTCAATCCAACTGGTGTGTTTAACACGAAAACTGTAAAAGGGAAACAATAAACATGGAAGGAGGTTTCGGTTGTTGTTTGCTTGTACGTGCAGAATGGAGACCCATTTAAATTTCTAAACATGACTAAAAAGTGAATTTGGCTTAATCAGTGTCCTTTAAATAAAATACAATAGTTAAAAATAATAATAAAAAGCAGATTAGAAGAAGGAAATGTGTTCAAATCCCACCAACACCAAACTGCCACAGGGTCCTTAAGCATGACCTTCAAATCTTATTGTTTTAAAGCATCATCCAAATGAGGCAGTGTGGACTCTGTTTATACTGGACTGGACTGGACTGGACTCTGTTTATACTGGACTGGACTGGACTCTGTTTATACTGGACTGGACTGGACTGGACTCTGTTTATACTGGACTGGACTGGACTGGACTGGTTTGCTTGGACATGTGGTGTGTTGTTAAGACATCATCCCGCCCGGGGCAGAACAACAGGCGCAGTGTTAAAAACCTGTGTGTTCTGCTGTCAGGGGCGAAGTGTGTGTGGAAGAAGAAGGTGAAGAAGATGGAGAAAGCTTTCATTCTGTTAACTCTGAGATCTCAGGGAGAGTCGAGTCTCAGACTGAGCTGAAATCTGAGATTTCCTAAAGACAGGAATATCACAAGGTGAGAAAACAAGGAATCTAATGACTTTGGCGCTCGCTCCGTTTTCATGATAAGATTGCTGCATCATATCGTGAGAAAACGCCAGGAGCTGCTGGGAAATAAAACCAGATCAGCTCAAAGCCACCTGTGACCGCACTCACGATTAAATGAAGCTTCGCCTGTTGATGTTTTTCCAGAATCCACACTGTGATTGCAGTGTTTACTGATTTACACGACACTCGTCTGAACCTGACACACTCCCATCGTTACACACAGTGTAGATTTGCTTTGCACTTTGTTGAGGGTTTATTAAATGTCTCAGTTTGCAGACGACAAACAACGCGGTTCAAGAAAATCAGAGAGAGAGAGGGGGGGGAGAGGGAGAGAGAAGGGGGGGAGAGAGAGAGGGAGAGAGAGAGGGGGAGAGAGAGAGAGGGAGAGAGAGAGGGAGAGAGAGAGAGGGAGAGAGAGAGAGAGAGCAGAAAATGTTGACAATAATTTCAGGTACAACAAGACACTGGCTAGATTTTTACATTTACATTTTCATTCCAGATTGACTTACATTAAGTTTGCTTTAAGTTTCTGTTACTGGGTCGATCCTTACACTGGGTTACTACAGTAGGTCACTAACTAAGTGCCATCAGTCACACACAAGTGGAAAGAGTTTTTTTTTTAAGAAAAT
This sequence comes from Clarias gariepinus, assembly GCF_024256425.1. Lineage (NCBI taxonomy): Eukaryota > Metazoa > Chordata > Actinopteri > Siluriformes > Clariidae > Clarias > Clarias gariepinus. Next base: position 34,358,063 of record NC_071109.1, read on the forward strand.
CTAAAAGAAAGGACCATTCCTAGAATAATCGAAAAATCCAGCAATCACAATGACTTGGTTTAGTCCGAAGCTGTAACCTCCAGATACTGCACGCACAGGCTCCTTTAATAAACAGGTCTTGTGAACAAACCACCCAGAACAGAAGTTAGTGTTATGGGTCAAAACTCTAAAGAGTCCGAGTCATCTGGAGGTCGCTGGTTCGGTTCTCGGGTGATGCTGTAACCTCTCACAGCCGGAGGTCTAGAGAGAGCTGATTGGCCGAGCTCTCTCAGGGGGGAGGGATGAGAGGTACTCAGCGCTCCCACATTAATCACGACTCTACAGCCAATCAGGGGCGTCTGTGAGCTCGCGCACGCGGAAGGAGCGGCTAGCGCTGTCCTCTGAGTGTGTTACTCCGCCCCCAATGGTGCGAGAGCGAGCAGTTCGAAAAGATGCGGTCGGCTGGCGTCACGTGGTTCTGAGGAAACACGTGATAGTCTTCGGTCCTTCCAGGTGAGTGGTAGTAGTAGCCTTAATGTGGAGCCCCCTAGTGACGGGGAGGAATTGGACACGACTAAATTAGGGTTAGTTGAGATCTGTAATGGGGTCAGTGACTGATAAGGAGTGTAAGATAACTTGGTGATCCTTTCTTTCTTTCTTTCTTTCTTTTTTTGTCCTTCCTTCCATCTATTATCCGTTCCTCCTTCAACAACATGAGCTCTATTTCGTCTTATTTCAGTTATTAACACACAACGTGAATACTGCTGTGTGGAAGCTGTAGGAATACGATGCACATATGAATGCATGTGTCCTTAGAAGAAAAGGTCACGTGATCGGAAGAAACACTGCGTTCCTCCTGGGGGAGACGTTTCTACGCTCAGTGGAATCAGGAGTGACGAGCCGCGCAGCCGAGCAACCGCGTCTAACCTCGAGAGGTTCCTCCACCCTCACTGACTGGAGGATCAGGTCTCTGAGGAGGTACGGTGTTTATCAGAATATTACTCACTCACACGCACACACACACACACACACACACACTTTCCTCAGCTCACGTAAACAGTTCAGGTGTTCTGGATCACGGAGGAGGTGAGAGCCTCATGTCTCACACATGCTAATGCTGCTGAAGTCTTATAATAATTCATTTTAGCAATTCATAAAACCTAAAAGAACAGTTTTTTTTTCTATTTAAGTTTAACATAATTTCGTAGGTATCATTCATTTCCTTATTCTTATAAACATTATCATACATTTATAACTTGTTTGTTTATTACATTTATTCAATAGAAAAACCCAGTTATTGTGTCCAGTTTATGTGTAAATATTTTTCCAGGTGCTTCCAGTCCGTCCCATCAGTGAAGAAGAAACCCTCCATAGATGTGATCCTCTGGTGGTTCAGTACATCCAGGTGGTCAGCTGACTTCATTTTATTGCCCCATAACGTTACTGAGTCTAGACCTGAGTAACTGATCAACCCCAGATCATAACACTGTCTCCAGAGGCTTGTACAGTGGACACTATGCATGATGGGAGCATCGCTTCATGGACACACATCTTAACATCATTCCATCATTTTAATATTTACTAATGACGCAGGCAAATAAAATGACTGAGTGACCCTTAGCCTCAGTGTGTGTGCGTCATTTGTATAGTCAAAAACTGTGCGTGTGTGTGTACTGTTTACTATAACATTGTGACCATGTGTGTGTGTGTGTGTGTACGTCAGTGGTTCTCAAACATTTTCTGTCATTCCCCACTTAAGGGGGTGGGCGAATTTTCAAGCCCCACGTCAACAAAATGATAACGAAAACGGCCAAGTGTACTATTTATTGAAATATCAATTTCTAAACCAATAAGATCAAATAACGCCAAGTTCAAAACTATATAAAATACACGTGCTATTGTTATAACAGGCTTACTTCGTCACTTATCTAAAACTTTCTGTCAAAGAAGTCGAGTGGCTTATTAACGTGACTGGGGTGTGTTGTCTCTAAGTGTCTTCATACTTTGTTGGGTCTCATGCTGTCTGCTGCCAGCGGTTTAAGACACAAAACACACACGTGTCTCTCCTCTGCCCCCACCATCCCCACCATCAATCCAAACGCAACATACAGTAGGCTTCATCATGTTTTCCTTTCGGTTGGATTTTTGGTTGATTAGGCTGATGATGCTGAATCACCTGCTTATTTGTGGTCCATGTAACAAATGTATCCATTGACGTTATTATGCTCACTATATACAGTACGCTACTGACCCGGTGTTACGCTCTAAAATGCCCCCCTGCCACGGATTGCCTCCCCTACATAATCTGTTTCAAATAATATATTAGAACATAAATTCATAGGCGTATGGTTTACAAATTACAAATTATAAGCAATATAAAAAATGTTTTATAGGGGGAAAAATATAAAAATTATATATATTTTTTCATATATAACGTATATTTTTATGTTGCTTATTTTATAATAAAAATCATTTCCTGTAATTTTTCACCACAAACAATATTTATTTAGTGTAATTTGTGATAAATCATTTGTTATTTGTACATTGACAAACCCCTACAAAATAAATGTGCCATAAAATAATCATTTTTGGGGATTTGTATTAATCGACGGCTGTCACGTGCCTAGGGTTAATTATAATAGTAATAATATATTTAATAATAAACCTTTAAATGTATGTCCTAATATAATATTTGATAGATATTATGTAGGGGGGCAATCTGTGGCAGGGGGGCATTTTAGCGCACAACACCTGTTTGTGTCCGCGGTAAAGTTAGTTTGATATTCACATCTCCGAATTCAATAGCTGCGTAAATAAACCCGCAAATAAGATACCCAGATATATTTCCTCTCTACACTGTCTTTAAGCTACATCTGCCTTTAATTATACATGTTTAAAAGCATAAACACCATTATTCTCTACAGCGCAACGAGTGATTTAGGGATCATCGCTAAATGCAGCACACCAACAAAAAGCGTAGAACGATCTTGATCTTCCCTTCTGTTCAGCGCCTGAAGGATCAAAAAGCAACTTTGTTGCCGCACTGGAAACTAGAAATGCCAGACTAGTACTGCCTGATAAAATATTAATGTTTAACAAAAATACAGAAACATCAGCATACACACTGGAATAAATGAAATGACATATATAATACCGAATGTTTCCTTATATATTGTTCCTCTGCAATTAACATGCCGACGTTAAACCGTTATTGTTGCACTATGGTTCCACTTTTTCTCTTACGTTATTTTAATTTACTTGTATTAACGATCCATTTCTTTGCGTGTGATTGTTTAGTTCCGAGTGTTCGCTCTTTATTATCAATAAAGAAAAGCATGAATTAGAATAGGTACTTTCCTATTATTTTCCACTAATTCCCTCCCATTCATTGCGCCCCACCTGTCATATCTGTATTCCCCACTAGTGGGCCGCCACACACTTTGAGAACCACTGGTTTAAATGAAGTTAAAGAAGTTAAAGAAGTTTCCCGACAGAGCAGCGTTTCCTTAGTGTGTCTGTGTGTGTGTGTGTGTGTAAGTCGTTCTACACAGTAGCCCCTCCCCCTACTCTCTCCACACGTGCACATACACATACACACACACTAACAAAAACACTGCTTTGTTGGGAATCTTTTTAGGTTAATTAGTTTTATTTTTACTTTATATTTTGTATTAGTTATTTTTATATGAATATTTTTGGGTTGTGGAACAAATCATTAGAGTTTCTATTATTCCTTACAGGGAAATTAATTTTGATATACGAGTAATTTGATATACAAGCATGCTTCCGGAACAAATTATGCTCGCAATCCACGATTTAACTGTATGTGTATATAATATATACTATACAGTATTAAATGAACAATTATAATATTTGCCATATTGCTTTAAAAGAAGTGAAATGAAACACTTCGGGTCGCGCTGTGATTAAAATCGGATAAAATTCATGTACAACAAAACAAATTTGCAGTGTGGAAATAATTTTGTCATATCATACAACCCCAAACGATTAAATTTTTTTATTTCTCAATAAAGACAAAGAACTCAGTAGGCATTTTACACAAATAGCAAATGAAGAAACAAATAAGGACAATTTGACAGTATAATGGTCTGTTCACAGAATACAGATCTGAGATCAGCTGTAAGAGCAGATTGATACGCCACAGAGTTTAACACAGATCTGAGATCAGCAAAAAGCTCAGAACACAGACTGCAGATTGATATATCACAGAGTTTAACACAGATTTGTGATCATGATGCCTGTTCACACACTACAAGCAGCACATCAGTGTTAGACCCAAACTGCACCAGGGTGTGATCCAACCCAGAGTCTGCCCTGACCTCAGCGTGTGTGTTTGTAAGATTGGGTATAATTGTTTACTAGTTCTGTCATGCCAAAACATTCCTGCTCAGTAGTTAGGAAAACCCGAAACGCTCACTGTGATTTATGGAAAATGGTGGTGATTTCACTTCCGCCTTTAACGCCGTGCAATCAAACGGGCTGTGTTTCAAATACCACACCTAATATCATAATCAGGGCTTGTTAGTGATCTGACTTGCTGCATAACCTGGCTGCGTAACAACAGATTAGACAAAAACAATTAAGAGTAGAATATACATCATTATTTTTTACCATTTATACAGTTGAAATTATCTCAAAGAATTTAACTTTCTAATTAGAAGACTTTAGGTTTGGAAGTCACATATATATATATATATATATATATATATATATATATAAGCGTCGCTTGCAAGTTTATGACATAATTTGTTTAAGGTGACGGGCGGGGTTCAGGAAACACCTCAGGTGAACCCTCATGATCGTAAGTTATGTGGACTTCCAGGAATGTTGTTGAAAACAGCACACACTTGCAGGAACGGGCGTGTTCTCATTTTTGTTTGATTTTTAGTTAGACATGCAAGTTTTTGCCATTTTACTGATGCAAAAACTTCGCAAAGTAGAACCAGAACAGAACCAAAATCAAAAGTGATGTATTTAGATGTGTATATATTTTTCAAAATATTTAATTTATATCCTAAATGTACATTCATGTATAGTTTTGTGACAATGTCTGTTGTTAAAAACTCTTTATAAATGAACTTAATTCAATTATAAAATTAAACCAATGTTCTGTCCATTGGTATTTATGACACAGAGAAATGTTAGTGACCCGAGGGCAGACTCGGGGAAGAAGGTTTTCACATTTAAGAGAGACAAACATCTATTACAAATAGAAAAATCACTTCAAATTAAGTACAGCAGAAAGTTTATTAGCAGCTCTATGACCTAAAACAAATTAAAAAAAAATCCAACATAGAAAGTTTTTTAAAAATTTAAGAATTTTTTTTTTACTCCAAACTTTGAACCCCCCCCACCCCACCCCAAAAAAAGAAACTTAATGTATTAGTGCACTAATCAGATACACAATATATTAGAAACCTTACAAATAAATAAATAGATTAAGTAACGGTGAGCAGCTCTACTGTACGTTAGTCTGATCAGCTTCAATGTTAGTTCAACTGTAGGCTACAAATTTTCTAACAGACGCGAGATGTAACTGTAACACACACGTAACTTCCAAATCATACTGGCTTCAGACATCAGGTGGAAGAAGCTGGAATCTTTATCATATTCATGTAAAAAAAAAAAAATTATAAAACAAACACACAAACCCTGCATTCCTCGATTTGACATCTGAACAAAAGTAACCATCACACTGCATTCAGATAAAAAAAGAAAAGAAAAACATACAAAACAAAAATACTTGAATGCATCTTACTGGACACTTCTATTGTATTTAGGAACTTCGACTTGACCAAACAGATTTTCCAAAGTGACCCGATAGCTAACAGGAACAGAGACTCCTTCAGAGCAACAGCAAATTCATACTAACACAACAATCACACACCAACAAATCTTCTGTGACGTGTGAGCAAAGTTTAAACAACCAAGAATAAAGAAAGCAGGAAAACAAGCTTCTGTTAATGTACATTAATTTGTAAAAAAAAAAAAAAAAAAAAAAAGGCTTAATATAAGTATGTACACTTTTTTCAGTAACGTTGTTAAAATCTCATGATGATGCAGGTTATATAACACAAATAAAGGTCCGGGTTTCGCTCCCTGTTGCTAGGAGACGATGACGGGTAGCTAATGTTAGCTTTAGGTAAAGGTGTAAGAATAATGCTATGTGTTACTACGTTGTTGGTGCAACTGATGTAAAGACGAAAGGGAAAATGAGGTCGCTGAGGCACATTGCAACCTGTCACAGTAAAACAACCTCAGTGAGATTATTCTTCAAACTTTCCTAAACGTCTTCTATAAAATCTCATATTTACCAGGGCCTGCAAAAAGAAATAAATAAAAAATAATAATAAATAAAAAAATTAAAAATCTAACTTATAAGATTTTCAGGTAAGAGAAAAAAATAAGTTTTACCCATGATGCTATTAAACACATATACGCCTTTTTTTGTCATATACGCCTTTATTTTTGTCAGTTTTTGTCATATTAGAGCCATTGGAAAGCACCAAGCCGTTGACCAACATTTGGCAATCCAATTCAAAATCTGGCGCATGAATAAAAGATACCTCAGGGTTCTGTGTTAAGCCCAGTGTAGGTCCTAGATATTTCCTTTTCTCTTCTAAGTGTCATGAATTTGTAATTAATGTAAAAAATGTCATTAATTGTCAATGATGGTCTTTAAAAGACAACAATGTAACTAAAGTACACGCAGCAAACGTCTGTCTGTATCCAGTGCATTATTAAGGAGTGCCTCAGGATTCAGTGCTGAGCCCAAGGTGGGGCATTTTACTTATTCCCTGTTCTGGAAAAGACTCCACCCTGATGCACATTCAACATGTTTATGCTGACCTAATCTTACGCGATTAGCCATGAGTAACGTCTTGTATTGAGAAATCCAGTGTAGAAGGCGCAAAGGTGTTGAAACAAACTCTGGAGTTAAAGTCCCAGAATGCAATGCATTATGACATTAGGCAGATTCCGGACTATCAGTACGTAGTTGATAGCATTATGGGTAATGTAGGAAACATTAAAAGAAAATTTTATATGTAACAAAAAATTATTCAGATTCTAATTCAAGTCTCTTAGTGCAGAGTTGTTTCTTCCTGCTCCTTATATAAGTATGTAACTTATATATAGTATGTATACATATATGTAGTATGTAAGTAGGCATTTCACTACATATCGTACTGTGTATGACTGTGTACGTGACAAATAAAATTTGAATTAAAAAAAATTTGAATTTGATATATTTACCTTTCATTCTGTTTAGCTGTGTCTAAGAAACAGTATCGATCATCTTCATCACCATTGCTAATTAATGACGAGCCACAACGGCATGAGAACAAACTGTCAAGTTTTAACGATTTGTCATAATGTAAATTATCAAAGCTTAGTTATAGCATAGCTGGGCTAGGACTCTGTACTGCATATGAGAAAGTGATTACATAAAAGATTATAAAGAACATCTCCATTAGGCCCAGTTCATTAACAGTTCATTAATTCGCAACGCCACCTAGCCGGCCTACTTCTGAGATACGTCACACCTGAGAGTGCAGGTAACTACGGTCTTAGCAAACAGATGCTACGATCGCTGTCAAAGCTAAAAGTTATAATATGACAGTGAGGCTAGGGGAGTATTTATTTTTGCATACGTGAATAAAAATCAGTAACTGCATGCTGCATCCACGAGCGATGCAACTCCTACATGTTCTCTAACTTATCTTAAAAACTACTATAAAATAATAAAAACATATTATTATCGTTTCTATGATGCAGCTGCTTAATATCTGCTGTAGGGAAAGACAGAAGTGTGGGAATATTTCATGTAAAAAAAAAGACATGTTGATAGAAAAAGACGAAAGACAAGGATGTAGAAATTACTTTGAGGTTGTATGTGCAGTATTGTCGTTTTCTTAAAAAATTGAAATTGTCTCAGGTCGGGGTTTTGGAAAAACTTCAGCTCTGATGGTTTTAATGATTTCTGAACGCGTTGCTGATGAACTTGAATTTAAACGAAAAAAAACGAACAAACGTCAGATTGTACGAAGTTCCTACTGTTAAGGTTTGCGTCGCTCGATCAGCTCACAGCAGTTTAACTCCATGTCCATTTTTAAAAAATACTATAATAATAATAAAAAATGAAACCAATAACGAGGCGCCTGACGAGAAAACAAACACGTGTGCGCTGTTATCGGCTCGTCCACGCCTGCAGTCAAGGATTCCTGAACACTCTACGCTAACATTTTAATTAAACATCGTATTAAGGGCTAATTTTAAATGTTTAAAGTCACTCCGACAAAAAGAATCCATCTGAGCTAACAATCATGGGTATATTTTTTGTTGTTATAATAATTATCATATTTATTTTGTGTCTTATATGACGACAGGCTGAGAGTGGGGCTATAAATGAGGGTTCAGTTATTAATTATAACTTACTCCGATTCTGTACCTTTTTGTTTTGTTATAATGATTCAGTTTCAGGTGTCAAAAACCTTCGAGTTTGCGACGTATTCTGTGATAGCAGAGAAATGTTTTAACCACCACTACTACACTACACACTCACACCACTGCTCTCTCTCACACACACACACACACACACACACTGCCGTATTTTACAGTAGCTTTCAGCAGACAGATGAGCAGACAGTTCGACTGTGTCACGCTACGCTCAGAATAAAGAAAGGAATGTCTAATAAAATAAAACGCACAAATTAAAAACGAAATAAACGTACTAGGGGACAAACAAAAAAAATCTCTGCCCTCGTTCAGACGTCTCTGGTCTCTCGTTTTCCCCGGCTAGACGTGGGTTTAGGGGGATTTTCGAGGAGGGAAAGCTGAGGGACGGCGCGTGTCCCGGCTGCAGAGGTCTCGGGGAGAAAGGGAAACATTTTTGTCCTTCAGCTTGTGCAAGAAATCTTTTCTGAAGCATCCTTCTGTTTGGTTTTGTCAGTCTCCCTTCACGACTCCTGCGGCACGACTTCCAACACCTTCTGAAAGCCCACGGTGGTCGAGACTGAGGGAAACAAAGACACAACCGTATTTACACATATGGACTATACTGTATAATACACCGAATACAGAGTTATGAGAGACACCTGACACTACGTTCGAGTTAGCAAGTGGCTCGTGCTGCTTGTCCGGTGGGCGTGGTCAAAGTTACAAACTAGCAAATTTGCTCGTACAACACAGGATATTGTGTTGTCTGCCAATGTGTGAATACTTTAGAGTGCGCCACCTCCAGGAGTACAGAGGCATGGCAACTTCTTACCACTTCAAATGCAAAAAATACAAGTTAAGAGCAAGGTGCTTGGGCCCGGTCATCGCTGCTTGCAACTATATTTATTCAGGAGGTCTCTGGTGATTCTGGGATGTTCCGTACGTTTAATATAAAACGAGTGCAGTATTTCTCAAACTGGTACATTTTTATAGCGTTGAAAGAAGAGAGCTGTCAATCTGAGACAAACGTTTCTAACTTCACTACAAGGCAGAATGTTTTGAATGAGAGTTCTGTCCGAGGCACTCACAGATGAGCTGCTGGAGCCACTTGGGTTTGTTCTGCCACCAGACGCCGATGAAGTAGATGGGAACGCCGGTGGCGATGATCCCGAATCCGATGCCGCACTCGGCTGGAGTTTTCCAGATGGACACGACGATCAGGAAGAGACACGCCAGGACGAAGGAAAGAGGCAACAGGATGTTTACCTGTGAAGAGAAAAACAAACATGGTTATATATTATAAATAGGTGTTTAGGTTTCACTGTGAACATTTATATTCGCTATTATAAAAGCTAAGCGATACACGTATTCTTTATATACTTTTAGCTAAATTCAATTTAATTTAAAATCTTATTTCTAAAATATAATTTCTGTTTCCTTTATATCTATTTTATGTTCAATTACCTACACGGTACTGAACAAGTGTATTAAGTAAAATATGTTGCATCATAAAGTGAAATATATAACAGTGTAACAGGATTTCTTAATTAAGAAACAAATTTCGTGTTAATGTTTAGAATAATCTTCCCAACTAAAGGTTTTCTGTTGCAATGTTTTTTTTTTTTTAAGTTTTATGTTGAAATCACTGCTTTACGAGTCTGGAAGGCCTGAATGCTTTCTCAGAACTCACAACAGACGCGTTAAAGCGACAATAACTTTTTTTTAAATCAAGCGACATAAAAGGACAATCGGGGTTAGTGTTACGCCCTTCTGTTATATACAACAGTAAAACTACAGTAGAGAAGGATGAGAGAGAGAGAGAGAGAGAGAGAGACATGAAACATGACAATCACACACTTACTGTATTTGTGTATTAATGACATCGTCACACCATATTTGCATGGAAGTTAGCAGCAGGAGGAGCAGGTGGTGTGGTGGTGTGGGTGTGGTCATGCCATGGGTGTTAGAGTGATTCAAACGCACCAACGTGCTTGTTTTTGGGAGAATATTTTACAATGTGACGAACAAGATAGTGAATCACGTGAAAAAGAGAAAAAAAGTAAAATAAAAATATATAGCAAAGACGTCACATACAGGATGTTCAGGACTTAGGAATTATTTATTACGTATGCCCCGCCCACTCACCTTGATTGGCCGCTCGAGTTCAGGTTTCTTGTAGCGCAGCCACATCATGCCGATGATCGCCATGGCGATGCAGAGCCAGTTAAAGAAGCTGAAGAAGTTAATGACTGAGAAGATGTCATTGGAAAAGGCGTAGAGGAGCGTCATCAAGCACTGAGGGAGAACACACACACACACGCACACACACACACACTCAACTCAGACTGGATTGGTTGATTGGACATTTCAATTATTTAGATACTTAAATGTTAAAAGGAATTTTTTTTGTGATACTAATGGACAAAGAGGCCACGCCCCTTCACTGAGACTGAAAGATACAGAGGCCACACCCCCTTCACTGAGACTAAAAGATACAGAGGCCACGCCCCATCACCAAAGTATACAGAGGCCACGCCCCCTTCACTGAGACTGAAAGATACAGAGGCCACGCCCCATCACCAAAGTATACATAGGCCATGCCCCCTTCACAGGAAGATAGAGGCCACACCCCCTTCACTGAGACTGACAAATACAGAGGCCACACCCCTTCACTGAGACTGAAAGATACAGAGGCCACGCCCCATCACCAAAGTATACAACGGTCCTTCACCTGAATATACAGAGGCCACACCCCCTTTACTGAGACTGACAGATACAGTGACCACGCCCATTTACTGTGGTTGAAGAAAACAGAGGCCACGCCCCATCACCAAAGTATACAGAGGCCACGCCCCATTCGCAGGAAGATGTAGAGGTCACGCCCCCTTTACCCACACCCCTTAACTTACACTGACAGATGCAGGGGCCCTTCAGAAACGCTGAATGATACAGAGACCACGACCCTTCACTGATGCTGAAGGATACATAGGCCACGCCCCTTCACCGACACTGAAAGATACAGAGGCCACACCCCTTCACTGACACTGTAAGATACAGAGGCCACGCCTCCTCCATGTCTTAGTGCCCTCAAGGTGACTTTAGTTTAGGTGATGGTGACCTTAAGTGTGTGTGTGTGTGTGTGTGTGTGTGTACAATACCATTAAAAAGTTTTAGAACACTTTCTAACTCCATGATGGTTCCTGATTTTTATTTCTTTCTACATTGTAAAGGCTGAAGGCGTCCAAAAAATGCATTAATCTCCTTTGAACAGTTAATGGTGAGATGTTTCTGCTACTTCTGCTCTGTAAAGACTTCATAACGCCTCTAATCTGAGGTGCTGGTTGTTAATTGGTCATTTTTCAGGCTGATAACTCTAAATGAACTTCTGGTCTGCGGCAGAGGTAGGTTTTGGTCTCGCCCTCCTGGGACGGCCTTCATGAGAGACAGTTTCATTATGGTGCTGGACGGATTTTGCAAATGCACTTGACACAATACTGTTCTTGCAAGAACTATTACAGAAAGGCTGACCTCTGTGTCTTAAAATAACAACTAACTCTTGTTTTTCTTGTTGTTACGTAATTACCTAATTCCATATGTGTTATTTTATAGTTTTGAAATCCCCAGTATTGTTGTAGAATGTAGAAAATAAATCACTAAACAAAAACAAAGAAATTTGCAAGTGTTCCAAAACTTTTGAACGGTAGTGTGTATATATGTGTGTGATTGTGTGTGTGTGTGTGTGTGTGTGTGTGTGTGTGTTCCTCAAGCTCTTACAGTGAAGAGGAGTGAGGGCAGCGGGGTGAGCAGGCTCGGGTGAATCATGGACAGCAGGCTGGGGAGATGACCTTCACGCGACCCCACAAAGAACAACCTGGAGAAAGATAAAAAAAAAATTAAGCCAAGAACTGGAGAGACAAAGAGGGAGACTGGGTGTCACACACACACACACACACACACACACACACACACACACAGATATCATTCATTAAAACAAGAGTTTCAGTTTTTCCTTAGGGCATGCAAACTGGGCACACACACACACACAAACACACACACACACACTTAATAGAACAAAATAATCAAATAATTGTTGCCTATAACTTAAATTTGTATTTTTTTTTAATTGTTTAGTTGTTTTGTTTCTTTCTTTTTTAAACTAGTGAGGCTAAAGTGATTAAAGAGTTTTTAAATTGTATTATAAGCACTGTTATGAGTGTGTGTGTGTGTGTGTGTGTGTGTATCTGACCTGGATGAGGTAAACAGTGAGCCGTTGACGGAGCCAAAGCAGGAAAGTCCCACAAACACCGGGATGATCCACGCCATGGGGCCCAAGTGATAGTTCCCAAAATCCTACACGACACAGAGAACAATAAGAAATGGCTTTGTGTGTGTGTGTGTGTGTGTGTGTGTGTGTGTGTGTGTATACGGACCACAGCTACAGCCTCAGAGTTGAGCATCTCCTCGGGGCTGAGGGTGGTGAAGTAGGCCAGGTTGGTCAGCACGTAGACGACGGTGACGATGGGCAGAGAGATGATGATGGCACGCGGCAGGTTTCTGAAACACACACACACACACACACACACACACACTTAATTATTAAAAAAATGACCATACAACAAATAAAGAAAGTCACTCTCTGGGTCGCTCTTCGCTTACTTGTACGGCTCGATCATTTCCTCAGTGACGAAGTTCAGGTAGTTCCTGGAGGAGAGAAGCAGCGTGTGAGGAGGAGAGCCGTGAAACACACCACACACTAATGTGATAAAGGACGGAGAGGATCACGCAGTGTGTGTGTGTGTGTGTGTGTGTGTGAAACCTGTTCAGTGATGAGGAGATTAAAGGGACATGACAAAACGATACGATATCATCAACACACCCCAGTCATGTGACAATCTGTCACCTCTGGTCCCCGTGGTGTGATTTCCGAAAATGGCGTCGTGTCTGGAGAACACCTGTGACACAAACTAGCTCAACTAAAAAGGTTGTCTTTCATTTCTAATGATTTAATAACGTCTCATATTTTATATTTAATCTGCTCGTGATGCATCTCTGGAAATTCAATGAGCAGCAACCCGGATGTAGAGTTCTTCTTATATGACATCACATTAGGAGGGAAAATCTAATTGGTTCGTGTTTAAACAAAAATGTGAAAAAGGACGAAGGTAGCGTTTGTTCTTCGTGTCCTGAACGTCGAAAAAACGACCAACAAGTGACTCTCTTTAAAGTTTAAACGGAAAGTGTTGTTACTGGATTACAAGCTTACTTCTAGTGGACTACGTCTCCTGGCTCAAGCTACGTCTCTTTACACGCAAACTTTAGGCCACGCCTCCTATGTGTTCATTGGCTCTTAGAAACCAAACGACCCGCTCGACACGCGGACCGCCCGAGCGTCTGATGATTTAGCCGTGCGTCCCAGATCGAGCATCCTGAGGATTATTTACATTTCCCCAAACTACCCCGTTAACTCGCGACTGTCCGACTGATCTGTGTTTGTTGGACTTGGTGTCCGCGAGCGTACCAGCCTCCGTAGGCGAAGAGTCCGCTGTACAGAGCCAAGCCGATGTTCCCGAAGTCACTGTTGGATCCTTTGAAAGAGTTCTCGGGTAACAGCCCCGTGGTATCACCTACAAAGCATACACACACACACACACACACACACACACACACACAGAAATAATAAAAGGATTTGGAAGCGGCCGTGATTCCCAGGGAGAGGAACAGCATGTGGGTTCAGAAATACAGCGTGACTTCATTCCACATTTTCGTACCACAAAAGATCTCAATCGGAAAACTGCTGATATCCACAAGGTCACGCTGAGCGGACGTGTGACTTAGGGACTCGCGGTGGGAGGACTTCAGGCGTGAACAGAAAAAGACAAACAAACGTGAGAACAAGAAAGAAAGGGCGAAAAAATTTGCATTCTTTAGCGTGAGACGCGGCGATCCTGCTGAATCGACAGCTAGCGTGGAGCTTTTGTCCACACGGCACGAGGGGGAGAGAG